>NW_027465208.1:32500-36202 GCF_043290135.1 Rhipicephalus microplus | reverse complement strand
CGCGGTGAAATTTTCTCGAGTACGCTCGTATTAGGGCCCAAGGAGGTCTGGGTACTTATCGCTGCTATTATGTGGGGGTTCTCGTGAGCGGCGTACGCGAAAGCGACCGGGTGTCTGATATGCGGCGGGCTTCGGCCTCGTCAAGCGTGTCCTCGGGTCTGCTCCAGGGGAATCCACGGCAGTCGTCTGCAGCCTCATCCGCTTGATGCGTTAGGGGCTGGTTGTCGGACGGTGCCGTTTTACCACGATATCGAGGTGTGTTCCGTGTCGTCCTCGGGCGATTCAGATGCGAAAGCGCCGAAGACGCGGGCGTGACCCGTCGTCTGGCGGCTTTGCAGTCTCGGCTCCGTTGCTAGTTCCGGCCGGTCCACCGACAGTGCAGCGGGCTTGGGCAACCCGCACGGCGCGACCGAGTCGATGCAACGAAAAAGAGCGAGCATGAACGTGCTTCTTGCCGCACGGCTCCCACTCGTCTTTCGGGAAGGTTGTGCCGTAGCGAGCTCGAACGCCGTCATCTCGGAGTGCAAAATAAGCGTGTTGGGGCGCCTGAAGGTGGCCTCCGCCGCACACAGACTGCGTCCGGCCCGCCGAGGGCGAGGACGGACGCGCAGTCGAACGATTACCTGGTTGATCCTGCCAGTAATCATATGCTTGTCTCAAAGATTAAGCCATGCATGTCTAAGTACATGCCGAAATAAGGCGAAACCGCGAATGGCTCATTAAATCAGTTATGGTTCCTTAGATCGTTTCTTCCTACTTGGATAACTGTGGCAATTCTAGAGCTAATACATGCAGTGAGCCTGGAGCCCTTTGGGTAACGGGTGCTTTTATTAGACCAAGATCGATCGGGTTTCGGCCCGTATTGTGTGGTGACTCTGGATAACTTTGTGCTGATCGCATGGCCACGAGCCGGCGACGTTTCTTTCAAGTGTCTGCCTTATCAACTTTCGATGGTAGGTTACTTGCTTACCATGGTTGTTACGGGTAACGGAGAATCAGGGTTCGATTCCGGAGAGGGAGCCTGAGAAACGGCTACCACATCCAAGGAAGGCAGCAGGCGCGCAAATTACCCACTCCCGGCACGGGGAGGTAGTGACGAAAAATAACAATACGGGACTCTTTTGAGGCCCCGTAATTGAAATGAGTACACTCTAAATCCTTTAACGAGGATCAATTGGAGGGCAAGTCTGGTGCCAGCAGCCGCGGTAATTCCAGCTCCAATAGCGTATACTAAAGCTGCTGCGGTTAAAAAGCTCGTAGTTGGATCTCAGTTCCAGACGAGTAGTGCATCTACCCGATGCGACGGCTCGGACTGAACATCATGCCGGTTCTTTCTTGGTGCACTTCATTGTGTGCCTCGAGATGGCCGGTGCTTTTACTTTGAAAAAATTAGAGTGCTCAACGCAGGCGAGTCGCCTGAATAAACTTGCATGGAATAATAGAACAAGACCTCGTTTCTGTTCTGTTGGTTTTTGGAATACGAGGTAATGATTAAGAGGGACGGACGGGGGCATTCGTATTGCGGCGCTAGAGGTGAAATTCTTGGACCGTCGCAAGACGAACTACTGCGAAAGCATTTGCCAAGAATGTTTTCATTGATCAAGAACGAAAGTCAGAGGTTCGAAGGCGATCAGATACCGCCCTAGTTCTGACCATAAACGATGCCAACCAGCGATCCGCCTGAGTTACTCAAATGACTCGGCGGGCAGCTTCCGGGAAACCAAAGTATTTGGGTTCCGGGGGAAGTATGGTTGCAAAGCTGAAACTTAAAGGAATTGACGGAAGGGCACCACCAGGAGTGGAGCCTGCGGCTTAATTTGACTCAACACGGGAAAACTTACCCGGCCCGGACACTGGGAGGATTGACAGATTGAGAGCTCTTTCTTGATTCGGTGGATGGTGGTGCATGGCCGTTCTTAGTTGGTGGAGCGATTTGTCTGGTTAATTCCGATAACGAACGAGACTCTAGCCTATTAAATAGGTGCGGGGTTCCCAGCACCTTACAACCTTCTTAGAGGGACAAGCGGCTCCTAGCCGCACGAAACAGAGCAATAACAGGTCTGTGATGCCCTTAGATGTCCGGGCCGCACGCGCGCTACACTGAAGGAAGCAGCGTGTCTTTATCCCTGTCTGAAAAGACTGGGTAACCCGTGGAACTTCTTTCGTGATTGGGATAGGGGCTTGCAATTGTTCCCCTTGAACGAGGAATTCCCAGTAAGCGCGAGTCATAAGCTCGCGTTGATTATCCCTGCCCTTTGTACACACCGCCCGTCGCTACTACCGATTGAATGATTTAGTGAGGTCTTCGGACCGATGTCCGGCGCGGCCTTTCGGTTGCGCCGGTCTGTTGGAAAGATGACCAAACTTGATCATTTAGAGGAAGTAAAAGTCGTAACAAGGTTTCCGTAGGTGAACCTGCGGAAGGATCATTAACGGATTGTGAAGGGTGAGCGCCTCAGCTGCGTCTGCGCCCGACACTTTCTGCCGCTGACCCCGTTTGGACGCGGGGTCGGCTTTTCCCCACGGGGCTGCCTGAATGTGGAGCGGCACCCCGTGACAAATTGTTGCGCCCAGCGGACGCCAACACCGCGACCTTGGACGGTCGGCCAGGTGGCGGACGCGGGTACAAACGGCGCAACGCACTCATAGGTCGGCTTTCGACCCGCCACTGCACCGTGGCTCGAAGCGCTCGAAATGCGCGACCCGACCGCTGCGGGACCGCCTAGTACTGTAAACAGGAGCGGCGGAGCGCGAACGGCGAGTCGTGGTTACGTCGGTAGAAGGCGAGGCTGCGCGTTCCCGAAACGCCAGCCGAGTGCCCTCCCGACCGTTCGAGCGTGCAAGAACGAGACCCGACAATCGCGCGGCGACTGCCAAGTACGAGAGGAACGGCACAAGCGTCGGCGGTCGGTCAAGGAACTGGCGATGTGACGGGTCCGCTGTGCACCAGTGCATACCGTCCCGCCGTCCGCGGCAAGCGCCTCCGCGTCCTCGGGTGACGGAGGCTGCCGGTCGGTTCTTGCAGGCGAGGGATCTCGCTGGCACCGGTTCGCGTTGACGCGCGGCCGGTCATGGCACGGCGATGCGACGGCCGAGGTGCGCAGTACTCGATGGAGGAACCGCACGCTCCGATGACCGTCCCGCCCTCCGCGGCGTATGCGTACCGACCGTAATGGTTGCAGCAGCGCCGGCCGGCTTTTGAATTCGCCACACGAAACACGGTGCGAGATCGCGGTTAGGGGAGCGTCGACGTTGCCAGGCGTTTTGCTTGCTGCCGAGGGAAAGGCGGCACGGCCACGTCGCGCTCGTCGCGATTAGCGGGTCTGCGCGCTTTGGGAAGGTGCCGCAACGACTTGCCGAAAGAGGAAGCACGGAAGAACGAGGGACTTGGACGTCCCGACAATTGAACGCACTTGCGGCCAGGCCCTTGCTGGCTTCGTTCTTCCGCCTCGAGTAGGCTCGTACGCGGCTCCGGCGCCGAAAGTGGTCCTTGGCACCGACTTCGGTGGACGTGGGAAGTGCCGCGCAAGTACGGCGCGCCTGGCTCCACCTGTTGGCTAAAGTAGGCAGCCGGATCGGCATTTTGGTGTGCGGTGGCAAACCGTGGATGCGAAAAAAGCTTGTGCGATTTCGTGGAACAAAAAGCGGGGGTCCCCCTTTTTATGCGGAGGAGACCGACCCGCCCGCCGTGGTGAACCGCGA
>NW_027465208.1:12500-25000 GCF_043290135.1 Rhipicephalus microplus | reverse complement strand
TTTTTGGCTCACCCCGGCTGGCGGCCCACTCACTCGATCGCCAGGTCTGTTTGCCCCGGTGGTTCCACCGCCAGGCTTAAGCGCGAACTTTTTTTGTTTGTTTTCTTTTGATTAAGCGCAAGCTTTTTTCTTTGTTTTCTTTTGATTAAGCGCGGGCTTTTTTCTTTGTTTTTTTTGCATTCGCCCCGGCAGACGCGGTTTTTGCGCCGCCCCGGCTGACGCGGTTTTTGCCGCCCCGGCTGACGCAGTTCGGACTTAGCACTTTTCGGCTGTGCCTGGCTGGCGGCCCACTCACTCGATCGCCATGTCTGTTTGCCACAGTTTTCCCGGTGGTGCCGCACCCGGGCTCGCCCCGGCTGACGCGGTTTCGTGCCGCCCCGGCAGACGCGGTTTTCGCGCCGCCCCGGCTGACGCGGTTTCGTGCCGCCCCGGCAGACGCGGTTTTTTGCCGCCCCGGCAGACGCGTTTTTTTTTTCTTTCGCCCCGGCTGACGCAGTTTTCGCGCCGCCCCGGCAGACGCGGTTTTCGCGCCGCCCCGGCAGACGCGGTTTTTTGCGCCGCCCCGGCTGACGCAGTTCGGACTTGGCACTTTTTGGCTGAGCCTGGCTGGCGGCCCACTCACTCGATCGCCATGTCTGTTTGCCACAGTTTTCCCGGTGGTGCCGCACCCGGGCTCGCCCCGGCAGACGCGTTTTTTTTTTTTCTTTCGCCCCGGCTGACGCAGTTTTCGCGCCGCCCCGGCTGACGCGGTTTCGTGCCGCCCCGGCAGACGCGGTTTTTTGCGCCGCCCCGGCTGACGCGGTTTTTGCCGCCCCGGCTGACGCAGTTCGGACTTAGCACTTTTTGGCTGAGCCTGGCTGGTGGCCCACTCACTCGATCGCCATGTCTGTTAGCCACAGTTTTCCCGGTGGTGCCGCACCCGGGCTCGCCCCGGCTGACGCAGTTTTCGCGCCGCCCCGGCTGACGCGGTTTCGTGCCGCCCCGGCAGACGCGGTTTTCGCGCCGCCCCGGCTGACGCGGTTTTTGCCGCCCCGGCTGACGCAGTTCGGACTTAGCACTTTTCGGCTGTGCCTGGCTGGCGGCCCACTCACTCGATCGCCATGTCTGTTTGCCACAGTTTTCCCGGTGGTGCCGCACCCGGGCTCGCCCCGGCTGACGCAGTTTTCGCGCCGCCCCGGCTGACGCGGTTTCGTGCCGCCCCGGCAGACGCGGTTTTCGCGCCGCCCCGGCTGACGCGGTTTCGTGCCGCCCCGGCAGACGCGGTTTTTTGCCGCCCCAGCTGACGCAGTTCGGACTTAGCACTTTTTGGCTGAGCCTTGCTGGCGGCCCACTCACTCGATCGCCATGTCTGTTTGCCACAGTTTTCCCGGTGGTGCCGCACCCGGGCTCGCCCCGGCTGACGCGGTTTCGTGCCGCCCCGGCAGACGCGGTTTTCGCGCCGCCCCGGCTGACGCGGTTTCGTGCCGCCCCGGCAGACGCGGTTTTTTGCCGCCCCGGCAGACGCGTTTTTTTTTTCTTTCGCCCCGGCTGACGCAGTTTTCGCGCCGCCCCGGCAGACGCGGTTTTCGCGCCGCCCCGGCAGACGCGGTTTTTTGCGCCGCCCCGGCTGACGCAGTTCGGACTTGGCACTTTTTGGCTGAGCCTGGCTGGCGGCCCACTCACTCGATCGCCATGTCTGTTTGCCACAGTTTTCCCGGTGGTGCCGCACCCGGGCTCGCCCCGGCTGACGCAGTTTTCGCGCCGCCCCGGCTGACGCGGTTTCGTGCCGCCCCGGCAGACGCGGTTTTTTGCGCCGCCCCGGCTGACGCGGTTTTTTGCCGCCCCGGCTGACGCAGTTCGGACTTGGCACTTTTCGGCTGTGCCTGGCTGGCGGCCCACTCACTCGATCGCCATGTCTGTTTGCCACAGTTTTCCCGGTGGTGCCGCACCCGGGCTCGCCCCGGCAGACGCGTTTTTTTTTTTTCTTTCGCCCCGGCTGACGCAGTTTTCGCGCCGCCCCGGCTGACGCGGTTTCGTGCCGCCCCGGCAGACGCGGTTTTTTGCGCCGCCCCGGCTGACGCGGTTTTTGCCGCCCCGGCTGACGCAGTTCGGACTTAGCACTTTTTGGCTGAGCCTGGCTGGTGGCCCACTCACTCGATCGCCATGTCTGTTAGCCACAGTTTTCCCGGTGGTGCCGCACCCGGGCTCGCCCCGGCTGACGCAGTTTTCGCGCCGCCCCGGCTGACGCGGTTTCGTGCCGCCCCGGCAGACGCGGTTTTCGCGCCGCCCCGGCTGACGCGGTTTTTGCCGCCCCGGCTGACGCAGTTCGGACTTAGCACTTTTCGGCTGTGCCTGGCTGGCGGCCCACTCACTCGATCGCCATGTCTGTTTGCCACAGTTTTCCCGGTGGTGCCGCACCCGGGCTCGCCCCGGCTGACGCAGTTTTCGCGCCGCCCCGGCTGACGCGGTTTCGTGCCGCCCCGGCAGACGCGGTTTTCGCGCCGCCCCGGCTGACGCGGTTTCGTGCCGCCCCGGCAGACGCGGTTTTTTGCCGCCCCAGCTGACGCAGTTCGGACTTAGCACTTTTTGGCTGAGCCTTGCTGGCGGCCCACTCACTCGATCGCCATGTCTGTTTGCCACAGTTTTCCCGGTGGTGCCGCACCCGGGCTCGCCCCGGCAGACGCGTTTTTTTTTTTCTTTCGCCCCGGCTGACGCAGTTTTCGCGCCGCCCCGGCAGACGCGGTTTTCGCGCCGCCCCGGCAGACGCGGTTTTTTGCGCCGCCCCGGCTGACGCGGTTTTTTGCCGCCCCGGCTGACGCAGTTCGGACTTGGCACTTTTTGGCTGAGCCTGGCTGGCGGCCCACTCACTCGATCGCCATGTCTGTTTGCCACAGTTTTCCCGGTGGTGCCGCACCCGGGCTCGCCCCGGCTGACGCAGTTTTCGCGCCGCCCCGGCAGACGCGGTTTCGTGCCGCCCCGGCAGACGCGGTTTTTTGCGCCGCCCCGGCTGACGCGGTTTTTTGCCGCCCCGGCTGACACGGTTCGGACTTTGCACTTTTCGGCTGTGCCTGGCTGGCGGCCCACTCACTCGATCGCCATGTCTGTTTGCCACAGTTTTCCCGGTGGTGCCGCACCCGGGCTCGCCCCGGCAGACGCGTTTTTTTTTTTTTTTTCTTTCGCCCCGGCTGACGCAGTTTTCGCGCCGCCCCGGCTGACGCGGTTTCGTGCCGCCCCGGCAGACGCGGTTTTTTGCGCCGCCCCGGCTGACGTGGTTTTTGCCGCCCCGGCTGACGCAGTTCGGACTTTGCACTTTTTGGCTGAGCCTGGCTGGCGGCCCACTCACTCGATCGCCATGTCTGTTTGCCACAGTTTTCCCGGTGGTGCCGCACCCGGGCTCGCCCCGGCAGACGCGTTTTTTTTTTTTCCTTCGCCCCGGCAGACGTGGTTCCCCCCCCCCCCTCCGTCTTTCTTTTTGTTTTTTTTTTTCGCCGCGGCTGAAGTGGATTTTTCGGTGCCTCGACGCCCCGGTAGTCGCGGTTTTTCCGTTTCCGCACGGCCCCGGCTGACGCTGCTCGGTCACAGTCGCCTTTTGTGGTGATTGCAGACTTCTTGAGCGCGGGTGTTTTTTTTTTTTGTTGTTGTTGTTGTTTTATTACGCATTCGCTCCAGCAGACGCTGTTTAGACTTTTTGTTTCCTCTTTTATCCTGCGACGAGGTGACGAGGTTTATTCGGTGCCCCGCCGCCCCGGCTGAAGTGATTTTTCCTGTCCCGTGCCGCCCCGGCTGACGCGGTTGGGACTTCGCGTTTGTTCGGCCGCCACGGGTTTTGGCGCACTCGCTCGGTTGCTTGTTGTTGCCACTTGTTGCGAACCCAGGTTTCTTGAGCGAGCGCGGGCGTTTTTTCTTCCTTTCTTTCTTTGTTCTATGTGTTAGCGAATCGGCCTTTAATATCACACGAGGACTCACAACCAACAATTTTCAGTTTGAAGTGTAAAAAATCTGCAGGTGTTGACGTAACTGACTTGCCCCGTACCCTTGAGTACATCCATGAAGTTCTCGTAGTACTACTAAATCGCATTATTCCAAGTGGAGAAATTCCCATAAACTTGCAAACCTCTACACGAAAATCGGTGCGCGTGATAAAGTTGAAAATTATCGTCCGATATCAAATGTGCCTTCTATAACACAAATTCTAGGAAAAAAAAAAAAAAAAACACTTGTTCGCCGTTTTCTGCGCCGTGACTGGCAGCACTCCGGCGAAGCGAAACGGGGTCGATTCGAGCACGATATCGGCGTCTTTCGACGTGCTCGCCGGCGACCGTCGCACGAGTACGTCGCACGAGCGCGTCTGCCGGGGCGCCGTTTGCGAAGCCGACGCAAAAGTGGGAACCGCCGCTCGGATGATCGCCGCTTTCGGCAGAGTGAGTGTTGGCACTCCGGGGAAGCGAAACAGCGTGAATGCGCCCACGAAATCGGCGTATTTTGAAGTGCCCGCCGGCGACCGTCGCACGAGTACGGTAAACCGCGTCAGCCGGGGCGTAGTTCGGGACGCCGACGAAAAAGTGGGAAGCGCAACTCGGATCTTCGCCGTTTTTGCAGGAGTGAGTGGCGGCCCTCCTGCGAGACCAAGAAGCATCGATTCGTGCACGAATTCGGCGCCTTTCGACGTGATCGCCGGCGACCGTCGCTCGAGTAGGGCAAACCGCGTCTGCCGGGGCGGGCTTCGGGACGCCGATGCGAAAGTGGGAAACGCTGCTCGGATGTTCGCCGTTTTTGGCCGAGTGAGTGCTGGCACACGGGCGAAGCCAAACGGGGCCGATTACGGCACGATATCGGCGTCTTTCGACGTGCCCGCCGGCGACCGTCGCACGAGTACGGTAAACCGCGTCAGCCCGGGCGGAGTTCGGGACGCCGATGCGAAAGTGGAGAACGCCGCTCGGATCTTCGCCGTTTTTGGAGGAGTGAGTGGCGGCACTCCGGAGAAGCCAGGGAGCGCCAATTAGCGCACGATATCGGCGTCTTTCGACGCGCTCGCCGGCGACCGTCGCACGAGTAGGGCAAACCGCGTCTGCCGGGGCGGGGTTTACGACGCCGACGCAAAAGTGGGAACCGCCGCTCGGATGTTGGCCGTTTTTGGCAGAGTGAGTGCTGGCACTCCGGCGACGCGAAAGAGCGCGAATGCGCCCACGAAAGTGGCGTATTTGGACGTGCGTGACGGCGACCGCTGCAGGAGTACGAAAAACCACGTCAGCCGGGGCGAGCGACACACGGCGGTCTGGGTGCTTATCGCTGCTATTATAGGGGCACCCCGGCAGACGCAGAAAAAAAAAAAAAAATTTTCGACCTTCTTTTTTGCTGGTCGAGCTCGGGTAACCCAGGTCGCAATGGGAGCCGCGCACGAAAGCGGCGTCGCGAGACGCGTTCGCGGTCGCTAGTCGCACGAGCTCGGCAACCGCGTCAGCCGGCGCGGAGTTCGGGATGCCGACGGCTAAGTGGGTACCGCTGCTCGGATGTTCGCCGTTTTTGGCCGAGTGAGTGCTGGCACTCCGGTGAAGCCAAGGAGCGCCAATTCGTGCACGATATCGGCGTCTTTCGACGTGCCCGCCGGCCACCGCCGCACGAGTACGGCAAACCGCGTCTGCCGGGGCGGGGTTCGCGACGCGTACGCAATAGTGGGAACCGTCGCTCGGATGTTCGTCGTCTTTGGCCGAGCGAGTGCTGGCACTCCGGCGAAGCGAAACGGGGCCGATTCGGGCACGATATCGGCGTATTTCGACGTGCTCGCCGGCGACCGTCGCACGAGTACGGCAAAGCGCGTCTGCCGGGGCGAGGTTTGCGACGCCGACGAAAAAGTGGGAAGCGCCGCTCGGATCTTCGCCGTTTTTGCAGGAGTGAGTGGCGGCCCTCCTGCGAGACCAAGAAGCATCGACTCGCGCACGATATCGGTGTCTTTCGACGTGCCCGCCGGCCACCGCCGCACGAGTACGGCAAACCGCGTATGCCGGGGCGGGGTTGGCGACGCCGACGCAAAAGTGGGAACCGCCACTAGGATGTTCGCCGTTTTTGGCAGAGTGAGTGCTGGCACTCCGGCGAAGCGAAAGAGCGCGAATGCGCCCACGAAAGTGGCGTGTTTGGACGTGCTTGACGACGACCACCGCAGGAAAACGAAAAACCACGTCAGCCGGGGCGAGCGACCCATGGCGGTCTGGGTGCTTATCGCTGCTATTATAGGGGCACCCCGGCAGACGCAAAAAAAAAAAAAAAATTTTTTTCGACATTCTTTTTTGCTCGTCGACCTCGGGTGACCCAGGTCGCAGTGGGAGCCGCGCACGAAAGCGGCGTCGCGAGACGGCTTCGCGGTCGCTAGTCGCACGAGCTCGGCAACCGCGTCTGCCGGGGCGGAGTTCGGGACGCCGACGGCTAAGTGGGAACCGCCGCTCGGATGTTCGCCGTTTGTGGCCGAGTGAGTGCTGGCACTCCGGCGAAGCCAAACGGGGCCGATTCCGGCACGATATCGGCGTCTTTCTACGTGCTCGCCGGCGACCGTCGCACGAGTACGGCAAAGTGCGTCTGCCGGGGCGGGGTTTGCGACGCGTACGCAATAGTGAGAACCGTCGCTCGGATGTTCGTCGTCTTTCGCCGAGCCAGTGCTGGCAATCCGGCGAAGCCGAACGGAGCCGATTCGGGCACGATATCGGCGTCTTTCCACGTGCTCGCCGGCGACCGTCGCACGAGTACGGTAAACCGCGTCAGCCGGGGCGGAGTTCGGGACGCCGATGCGAAAGTGGGAAGCGCCGCTCGGATCTTCGCCGTTTTTGGAGGAGTCAGTGGCGGCACTCCGGTGAAGCCAAGGTGCGCCAATTCGCGCACGATATCGGCGTCTTTCGACGTGCCCGCCGGCCACCGTCGCACGAGTACGGCAAACCTCGTCTGCCGGGGCGGGGTTTGCGACGCCGACGCAAAAGTGGGAACCGCCGCTCGGATGTTCGCCGTTTTTGGCAGAGTGAGTGCTGGCACTCCGGCGAAGCGAAAGAGCGCGAATGCGCCCACGAAAGTGGCGTGTTTGGACGTGCTTGACGACGACCACCGCAGGAAAACGAAAAACCACGTCAGCCGGGGCGAGCGACCCATGGCGGTCTGGGTGCTTATCGCTGCTATTATAGGGGCACCCCGGCAGACGCAAAAAAAAAAAAAATTTTTTTCGACATTCTTTTTTGCTCGTCGACCTCGGGTGACCCAGGTCGCAGTGGGAGCCGCGCACGAAAGCGGCGTCGCGAGACGGCTTCGCGGTCGCTAGTCGCACGAGCTCGGCAACCGCGTCTGCCGGGGCGGAGTTCGGGACGCCGACGGCTAAGTGGGAACCGCCGCTCGGATGTTCGCCGTTTGTGGCCGAGTGAGTGCTGGCACTCCGGCGAAGCCAAACGGGGCCGATTCCGGCACGATATCGGCGTCTTTCTACGTGCTCGCCGGCGACCGTCGCACGAGTACGGCAAAGTGCGTCTGCCGGGGCGGGGTTTGCGACGCGTACGCAATAGTGAGAACCGTCGCTCGGATGTTCGTCGTCTTTCGCCGAGCCAGTGCTGGCACTCCGGCGAAGCCGAACGGAGCCGATTCGGGCACGATATCGGCGTCTTTCCACGTGCTCGCCGGCGACCGTCGCACGAGTACGGTAAACCGCGTCAGCCGGGGCGGAGTTCGGGACGCCGATGCGAAAGTGGGAAGCGCCGCTCGGATCTTCGCCGTTTTTGGAGGAGTCAGTGGCGGCACTCCGGTGAAGCCAAGGTGCGCCAATTCGCGCACGATATCGGCGTCTTTCGACGTGCCCGCCGGCCACCGTCGTACGAGTACGGCAAACCTCGTCTGCCGGGGCGGGGTTTGCGACGCCGACGCAAAAGTGGGAACCGCCGCTCGGATGTTCGCCGTTTTTGGCAGAGTGAGTGCTGGCACTCCGGCGAAGCGAAAGAGCGTGAATGCGCCCACGAAAGTAGCGTATTTGGACGTGCTTGACGGCGACCGCCGCAGGAGTACGAAAAACCACGTCAGCCGGGGCGAGCGACCCACGGCGGTCTGGGTGCTTATCGCTGCTATTATAGGGGCACCCCGGCAGACGCAGAAAGAAAAAAAAAAATGGGGACATGGCGTGCGTCACCGTGCGGCTTCGCAGCGTTGCCGAAGTCGCCGAGCCCTTCGACTGAGCCGAACGGCGGACAGGGAACGTTGGTCGGCCGTTCTAACCTGTCGGTGCCACGCCGAGACGTCGTTAAGGAAAACCGCGTCGTGGGCCTCTACGACGCCGTCGAGTCGTTGTACGTTTGGTGTCCAGCGTGTCGGCGGCGAGTAGCGGACACGTCGTTCACGACTTCGGTCTTTCGCAGTCGACGCGAACTTGCGGAGAGTCGTGGTGCCTCACGTTTTCGGCAGAAACCGCGGCGGAATTTTCCCGTGCGTGCGCGCACGACCTCGGTGCTGTGCCGTCAGCGTAGTGTTGCACAAACTCGTGGCCTACCCAAGGTGCGGTACGTTTGCGGCCGTATCCTCGGTGGGAATTTCGTGAGTAGGGTCGCAAATTCTACGACCTCGGCGGGTTTGAGAGCGACGTAGACTTGTGGCACGCTCAACATGCCACACGTTTCGGGGCACACCCGCGGTGAAATTTTCTCGAGTACGCTCGTATTAGGGCCCAAGGAGGTCTGGGTACTTATCGCTGCTATTATGTGGGGGTTCTCGTGAGCGGCGTACGCGAAAGCGACCGGGTGTCTGATATGCGGCGGGCTTCGGCCTCGTCAAGCGTGTCCTCGGGTCTGCTCCAGGGGAATCCACGGCAGTCGTCTGCAGCCTCATCCGCTTGATGCGTTAGGGGCTGGTTGTCGGACGGTGCCGTTTTACCACGATATCGAGGTGTGTTCCGTGTCGTCCTCGGGCGATTCAGATGCGAAAGCGCCGAAGACGCGGGCGTGACCCGTCGTCTGGCGGCTTTGCAGTCTCGGCTCCGTTGCTAGTTCCGGCCGGTCCACCGACAGTGCAGCGGGCTTGGGCAACCCGCACGGCGCGACCGAGTCGATGCAACGAAAAAGAGCGAGCATGAACGTGCTTCTTGCCGCACGGCTCCCACTCGTCTTTCGGGAAGGTTGTGCCGTAGCGAGCTCGAACGCCGTCATCTCGGAGTGCAAAATAAGCGTGTTGGGGCGCCTGAAGGTGGCCTCCGCCGCACACAGACTGCGTCCGGCCCGCCGAGGGCGAGGACGGACGCGCAGTCGAACGATTACCTGGTTGATCCTGCCAGTAATCATATGCTTGTCTCAAAGATTAAGCCATGCATGTCTAAGTACATGCCGAAATAAGGCGAAACCGCGAATGGCTCATTAAATCAGTTATGGTTCCTTAGATCGTTTCTTCCTACTTGGATAACTGTGGCAATTCTAGAGCTAATACATGCAGTGAGCCTGGAGCCCTTTGGGTAACGGGTGCTTTTATTAGACCAAGATCGATCGGGTTTCGGCCCGTATTGTGTGGTGACTCTGGATAACTTTGTGCTGATCGCATGGCCACGAGCCGGCGACGTTTCTTTCAAGTGTCTGCCTTATCAACTTTCGATGGTAGGTTACTTGCTTACCATGGTTGTTACGGGTAACGGAGAATCAGGGTTCGATTCCGGAGAGGGAGCCTGAGAAACGGCTACCACATCCAAGGAAGGCAGCAGGCGCGCAAATTACCCACTCCCGGCACGGGGAGGTAGTGACGAAAAATAACAATACGGGACTCTTTTGAGGCCCCGTAATTGAAATGAGTACACTCTAAATCCTTTAACGAGGATCAATTGGAGGGCAAGTCTGGTGCCAGCAGCCGCGGTAATTCCAGCTCCAATAGCGTATACTAAAGCTGCTGCGGTTAAAAAGCTCGTAGTTGGATCTCAGTTCCAGACGAGTAGTGCATCTACCCGATGCGACGGCTCGGACTGAACATCATGCCGGTTCTTTCTTGGTGCACTTCATTGTGTGCCTCGAGATGGCCGGTGCTTTTACTTTGAAAAAATTAGAGTGCTCAACGCAGGCGAGTCGCCTGAATAAACTTGCATGGAATAATAGAACAAGACCTCGTTTCTGTTCTGTTGGTTTTTGGAATACGAGGTAATGATTAAGAGGGACGGACGGGGGCATTCGTATTGCGGCGCTAGAGGTGAAATTCTTGGACCGTCGCAAGACGAACTACTGCGAAAGCATTTGCCAAGAATGTTTTCATTGATCAAGAACGAAAGTCAGAGGTTCGAAGGCGATCAGATACCGCCCTAGTTCTGACCATAAACGATGCCAACCAGCGATCCGCCTGAGTTACTCAAATGACTCGGCGGGCAGCTTCCGGGAAACCAAAGTATTTGGGTTCCGGGGGAAGTATGGTTGCAAAGCTGAAACTTAAAGGAATTGACGGAAGGGCACCACCAGGAGTGGAGCCTGCGGCTTAATTTGACTCAACACGGGAAAACTTACCCGGCCCGGACACTGGGAGGATTGACAGATTGAGAGCTCTTTCTTGATTCGGTGGATGGTGGTGCATGGCCGTTCTTAGTTGGTGGAGCGATTTGTCTGGTTAATTCCGATAACGAACGAGACTCTAGCCTATTAAATAGGTGCGGGGTTCCCAGCACCTTACAACCTTCTTAGAGGGACAAGCGGCTCCTAGCCGCACGAAACAGAGCAATAACAGGTCTGTGATGCCCTTAGATGTCCGGGGCCGCACGCGCGCTACACTGAAGGAAGCAGCGTGTCTTTATCCCTGTCTGAAAAGACTGGGTAACCCGTGGAACTTCTTTCGTGATTGGGATAGGGGCTTGCAATTGTTCCCCTTGAACGAGGAATTCCCAGTAAGCGCGAGTCATAAGCTCGCGTTGATTACGTCCCTGCCCTTTGTACACACCGCCCGTCGCTACTACCGATTGAATGATTTAGTGAGGTCTTCGGACCGATGTCCGGCGCGGCCTTTCGGTTGCGCCGGTCTGTTGGAAAGATGACCAAACTTGATCATTTAGAGGAAGTAAAAGTCGTAACAAGGTTTCCGTAGGTGAACCTGCGGAAGGATCATTAACGGATTGTGAAGGGTGAGCGCCTCAGCTGCGTCTGCGCCCGACACTTTCTGCCGCTGACCCCGTTTGGACGCGGGGTCGGCTTTTCCCCACGGGGCTGCCTGAATGTGGAGCGGCACCCCGTGACAAATTGTTGCGCCCAGCGGACGCCAACACCGCGACCTTGGACGGTCGGCCAGGTGGCGGACGCGGGTACAAACGGCGCAACGCACTCATAGGTCGGCTTTCGACCCGCCACTGCACCGTGGCTCGAAGCGCTCGAAATGCGCGACCCGACCGCTGCGGGACCGCCTAGTACTGTAAACAGGAGCGGCGGAGCGCGAACGGCGAGTCGTGGTTACGTCGGTAGAAGGCGAGGCTGCGCGTTCCCGAAACGCCAGCCGAGTGCCCTCCCGACCGTTCGAGCGTGCAAGAACGAGACCCGACAATCGCGCGGCGACTGCCAAGTACGAGAGGAACGGCACAAGCGTCGGCGGTCGGTCAAGGAACTGGCGATGTGACGGGTCCGCTGTGCACCAGTGCATACCGTCCCGCCGTCCGCGGCAAGCGCCTCCGCGTCCTCGGGTGACGGAGGCTGCCGGTCGGTTCTTGCAGGCGAGGGATCTCGCTGGCACCGGTTCGCGTTGACGCGCGGCCGGTCATGGCACGGCGATGCGACGGCCGAGGTGCGCAGTACTCGATGGAGGAACCGCACGCTCCGATGACCGTCCCGCCCTCCGCGGCGTATGCGTACCGACCGTAATGGTTGCAGCAGCGCCGGCCGGCTTTTGAATTCGCCACACGAAACACGGTGCGAGATCGCGGTTAGGGGAGCGTCGACGTTGCCAGGCGTTTTGCTTGCTGCCGAGGGAAAGGCGGCACGGCCACGTCGCGCTCGTCGCGATTAGCGGGTCTGCGCGCTTTGGGAAGGTGCCGCAACGACTTGCCGAAAGAGGAAGCACGGAAGAACGAGGGACTTGGACGTCCCGACAATTGAACGCACTTGCGGCCAGGCCCTTGCTGGCTTCGTTCTTCCGCCTCGAGTAGGCTCGTACGCGGCTCCGGCGCCGAAAGTGGTCCTTGGCACCGACTTCGGTGGACGTGGGAAGTGCCGCGCAAGTACGGCGCGCCTGGCTCCACCTGTTGGCTAAAGTAGGCAGCCGGATCGGCATTTTGGTGTGCGGTGGCAAACCGTGGATGCGAAAAAAGCTTGTGCGATTTCGTGGAACAAAAAGCGGGGGTCCCCCTTTTTATGCGGAGGAGACCGACCCGCCCGCCGTGGTGAACCGCGACGCCACGGTAAAAACGGGAGAGGCTTGTCGATGGGACCGTGCATCCCGCGCTCCACGGAGGCCGGGAGGCGGCCGCCCGAGGAAATGTGTAGCCGTCGAGGCCCGCATCTGCGTGCACTCTTATCCAAATGGGTGTACCGCAGGCATTTTCTGGTTAGGCGGGCCAATGAGAG
>NW_027465208.1:0-5000 GCF_043290135.1 Rhipicephalus microplus | reverse complement strand
CTTTTGATTAAGCGCAAGCTTTTTTCTTTGTTTTCTTTTGATTAAGCGCGGGCTTTTTTCTTTGTTTTTTTTGCATTCGCCCCGGCAGACGCGGTTTTTGCGCCGCCCCGGCTGACGCGGTTTTTGCCGCCCCGGCTGACGCAGTTCGGACTTAGCACTTTTCGGCTGTGCCTGGCTGGCGGCCCACTCACTCGATCGCCATGTCTGTTTGCCACAGTTTTCCCGGTGGTGCCGCACCCGGGCTCGCCCCGGCTGACGCGGTTTCGTGCCGCCCCGGCAGACGCGGTTTTCGCGCCGCCCCGGCTGACGCGGTTTCGTGCCGCCCCGGCAGACGCGGTTTTTTGCCGCCCCGGCAGACGCGTTTTTTTTTTCTTTCGCCCCGGCTGACGCAGTTTTCGCGCCGCCCCGGCAGACGCGGTTTTCGCGCCGCCCCGGCAGACGCGGTTTTTTGCGCCGCCCCGGCTGACGCAGTTCGGACTTGGCACTTTTTGGCTGAGCCTGGCTGGCGGCCCACTCACTCGATCGCCATGTCTGTTTGCCACAGTTTTCCCGGTGGTGCCGCACCCGGGCTCGCCCCGGCTGACGCAGTTTTCGCGCCGCCCCGGCTGACGCGGTTTCGTGCCGCCCCGGCAGACGCGGTTTTTTGCGCCGCCCCGGCTGACGCGGTTTTTTGCCGCCCCGGCTGACGCAGTTCGGACTTGGCACTTTTCGGCTGTGCCTGGCTGGCGCCCACTCACTCGATCGCCATGTCTGTTTGCCACAGTTTTCCCGGTGGTGCCGCACCCGGGCTCGCCCCGGCAGACGCGTTTTTTTTTTTTCTTTCGCCCCGGCTGACGCAGTTTTCGCGCCGCCCCGGCTGACGCGGTTTCGTGCCGCCCCGGCAGACGCGGTTTTTTGCGCCGCCCCGGCTGACGCGGTTTTTGCCGCCCCGGCTGACGCAGTTCGGACTTAGCACTTTTTGGCTGAGCCTGGCTGGTGGCCCACTCACTCGATCGCCATGTCTGTTAGCCACAGTTTTCCCGGTGGTGCCGCACCCGGGCTCGCCCCGGCTGACGCAGTTTTCGCGCCGCCCCGGCTGACGCGGTTTCGTGCCGCCCCGGCAGACGCGGTTTTCGCGCCGCCCCGGCTGACGCGGTTTTTGCCGCCCCGGCTGACGCAGTTCGGACTTAGCACTTTTCGGCTGTGCCTGGCTGGCGGCCCACTCACTCGATCGCCATGTCTGTTTGCCACAGTTTTCCCGGTGGTGCCGCACCCGGGCTCGCCCCGGCTGACGCAGTTTTCGCGCCGCCCCGGCTGACGCGGTTTCGTGCCGCCCCGGCAGACGCGGTTTTCGCGCCGCCCCGGCTGACGCGGTTTCGTGCCGCCCCGGCAGACGCGGTTTTTTGCCGCCCCAGCTGACGCAGTTCGGACTTAGCACTTTTTGGCTGAGCCTTGCTGGCGGCCCACTCACTCGATCGCCATGTCTGTTTGCCACAGTTTTCCCGGTGGTGCCGCACCCGGGCTCGCCCCGGCAGACGCGTTTTTTTTTTTCTTTCGCCCCGGCTGACGCAGTTTTCGCGCCGCCCCGGCAGACGCGGTTTTCGCGCCGCCCCGGCAGACGCGGTTTTTTTGCGCCGCCCCGGCTGACGCGGTTTTTTGCCGCCCCGGCTGACGCAGTTCGGACTTGGCACTTTTTGGCTGAGCCTGGCTGGCGGCCCACTCACTCGATCGCCATGTCTGTTTGCCACAGTTTTCCCGGTGGTGCCGCACCCGGGCTCGCCCCGGCTGACGCAGTTTTCGCGCCGCCCCGGCAGACGCGGTTTCGTGCCGCCCCGGCAGACGCGGTTTTTTGCGCCGCCCCGGCTGACGCGGTTTTTTTGCCGCCCCGGCTGACACGGTTCGGACTTTGCACTTTTCGGCTGTGCCTGGCTGGCGGCCCACTCACTCGATCGCCATGTCTGTTTGCCACAGTTTTCCCGGTGGTGCCGCACCCGGGCTCGCCCGGCAGACGCGTTTTTTTTTTTTTTTTCTTTCGCCCCGGCTGACGCAGTTTTCGCGCCGCCCCGGCTGACGCGGTTTCGTGCCGCCCCGGCAGACGCGGTTTTTTGCGCCGCCCCGGCTGACGTGGTTTTTGCCGCCCCGGCTGACGCAGTTCGGACTTTGCACTTTTTGGCTGAGCCTGGCTGGCGGCCCACTCACTCGATCGCCATGTCTGTTTGCCACAGTTTTCCCGGTGGTGCCGCACCCGGGCTCGCCCCGGCAGACGCGTTTTTTTTTTTTCCTTCGCCCCGGCAGACGTGGTTCCCCCCCCCCCCCCTCCGTCTTTCTTTTTGTTTTTTTTTTTCGCCGCGGCTGAAGTGGATTTTTCGGTGCCTCGACGCCCCGGTAGTCGCGGTTTTTCCGTTTCCGCACGGCCCCGGCTGACGCTGCTCGGTCACAGTCGCCTTTTGTGGTGATTGCAGACTTCTTGAGCGCGGGTGTTTTTTTTTTGTTGTTGTTGTTGTTTTATTACGCATTCGCTCCAGCAGACGCTGTTTAGACTTTTTGTTTCCTCTTTTATCCTGCGACGAGGTGACGAGGTTTATTCGGTGCCCCGCCGCCCCGGCTGAAGTGATTTTTCCTGTCCCGTGCCGCCCCGGCTGACGCGGTTGGGACTTCGCGTTTGTTCGGCCGCCACGGGTTTTGGCGCACTCGCTCGGTTGCTTGTTGTTGCCACTTGTTGCGAACCCAGGTTTCTTGAGCGAGCGCGGGCGTTTTTTCTTCCTTTCTTTCTTTGTTCTATGTGTTAGCGAATCGGCCTTTAATATCACACGAGGACTCACAACCAACAATTTTCAGTTTGAAGTGTAAAAAATCTGCAGGTGTTGACGTAACTGACTTGCCCCGTACCCTTGAGTACATCCATGAAGTTCTCGTAGTACTACTAAATCGCATTATTCCAAGTGGAGAAATTCCCATAAACTTGCAAACCTCTACACGAAAATCGGTGCGCGTGATAAAGTTGAAAATTATCGTCCGATATCAAATGTGCCTTCTATAACACAAATTCTAGGAAAAAAAAAAAAAAAAACACTTGTTCGCCGTTTTCTGCGCCGTGACTGGCAGCACTCCGGCGAAGCGAAACGGGGTCGATTCGAGCACGATATCGGCGTCTTTCGACGTGCTCGCCGGCGACCGTCGCACGAGTACGTCGCACGAGCGCGTCTGCCGGGGCGCCGTTTGCGAAGCCGACGCAAAAGTGGGAACCGCCGCTCGGATGATCGCCGCTTTCGGCAGAGTGAGTGTTGGCACTCCGGGGAAGCGAAACAGCGTGAATGCGCCCACGAAATCGGCGTATTTTGAAGTGCCCGCCGGCGACCGTCGCACGAGTACGGTAAACCGCGTCAGCCGGGGCGTAGTTTCGGGACGCCGACGAAAAAGTGGGAAGCGCAACTCGGATCTTCGCCGTTTTTGCAGGAGTGAGTGGCGGCCCTCCTGCGAGACCAAGAAGCATCGATTCGTGCACGAATTCGGCGCCTTTCGACGTGATCGCCGGCGACCGTCGCTCGAGTAGGGCAAACCGCGTCTGCCGGGGCGGGCTTCGGGACGCCGATGCGAAAGTGGGAAACGCTGCTCGGATGTTCGCCGTTTTTGGCCGAGTGAGTGCTGGCACACGGGCGAAGCCAAACGGGGCCGATTACGGCACGATATCGGCGTCTTTCGACGTGCCCGCCGGCGACCGTCGCACGAGTACGGTAAACCGCGTCAGCCCGGGCGGAGTTCGGGACGCCGATGCGAAAGTGGAGAACGCCGCTCGGATCTTCGCCGTTTTTGGAGGAGTGAGTGGCGGCACTCCGGAGAAGCCAGGGAGCGCCAATTAGCGCACGATATCGGCGTCTTTCGACGCGCTCGCCGGCGACCGTCGCACGAGTAGGGCAAACCGCGTCTGCCGGGGCGGGGTTTACGACGCCGACGCAAAAGTGGGAACCGCCGCTCGGATGTTGGCCGTTTTTGGCAGAGTGAGTGCTGGCACTCCGGCGACGCGAAAGAGCGCGAATGCGCCCACGAAAGTGGCGTATTTGGACGTGCGTGACGGCGACCGCTGCAGGAGTACGAAAAACCACGTCAGCCGGGGCGAGCGACACACGGCGGTCTGGGTGCTTATCGCTGCTATTATAGGGGCACCCCGGCAGACGCAGAAAAAAAAAAAAAAATTTTCGACCTTCTTTTTTGCTGGTCGAGCTCGGGTAACCCAGGTCGCAATGGGAGCCGCGCACGAAAGCGGCGTCGCGAGACGCGTTCGCGGTCGCTAGTCGCACGAGCTCGGCAACCGCGTCAGCCGGCGCGGAGTTCGGGATGCCGACGGCTAAGTGGGTACCGCTGCTCGGATGTTCGCCGTTTTTGGCCCGAGTGAGTGCTGGCACTCCGGTGAAGCCAAGGAGCGCCAATTCGTGCACGATATCGGCGTCTTTCGACGTGCCCGCCGGCCACCGCCGCACGAGTACGGCAAACCGCGTCTGCCGGGGCGGGGTTCGCGACGCGTACGCAATAGTGGGAACCGTCGCTCGGATGTTCGTCGTCTTTGGCCGAGCGAGTGCTGGCACTCCGGCGAAGCGAAACGGGGCCGATTCGGGCACGATATCGGCGTATTTCGACGTGCTCGCCGGCGACCGTCGCACGAGTACGGCAAAGCGCGTCTGCCGGGGCGAGGTTTGCGACGCCGACGAAAAAGTGGGAAGCGCCGCTCGGATCTTCGCCGTTTTTGCAGGAGTGAGTGGCGGCCCTCCTGCGAGACCAAGAAGCATCGACTCGCGCACGATATCGGTGTCTTTCGACGTGCCCGCCGGCCACCGCCGCACGAGTACGGCAAACCGCGTATGCCGGGGCGGGGTTGGCGACGCCGACGCAAAAGTGGGAACCGCCACTAGGATGTTCGCCGTTTTTGGCAGAGTGAGTGCTGGCACTCCGGCGAAGCGAAAGAGCGCGAATGCGCCCACGAAAGTGGCGTGTTTGGACGTGCTTGACGACGACCACCGCAGGAA
>NW_027465207.1:0-36272 GCF_043290135.1 Rhipicephalus microplus | reverse complement strand
AAGTTACTATAGAAAGCCACCAACCAGCCCGAAACTTTCATTTAAAAAAGTTGTTTTTTTTTCTCTTCACTTGAAATACGCGACGATGAAACCTCCAACGGACATGGTAGTTTTAAATGCTTTCGTATTTCTCATAAAGTACAGTACCCTATGGGAATTTCTTTTTTTATTTTTGCATAATAAGCGTACATAAGCGCAGTAAGCTTTCGTAATGCAGTGTTTGCAGAATTCCTTGCCGGCGCAGGTCGTTGAGAAATTGATGAAACCCTTTACACAGACACCAGCCACCACCTTCAATAAGAATAAGATAAGGCTGACTTAAAACCGAGCGTGCTGCAACGGTAACAGGGATCTCGGTCCTCAGGATTAGTGTTTTTCGAGGGTTATGAAAAGGGTGCCAGTGACGGTAGGGTTCGCAAGATTGTAACATAAAAAAATTGGTGTTCCGATTTCTTCGTCAAAGTATAATTTACAGAGTTTGGAATAAGCGATTTCGTGGAACCCATATGGATCAAGATTTCCCAGATGCCTAAAAAGAATTGAAGTGGCCGTGCACATTTGAAAGTCGGCTATAACAAAATAATATTTTGTAGGCCTATAAATCCAAAAAAATATCGAAGCAGTAGTAAGCCTTGCGGATTTTCGAAATGCATGCTTTTACTTTCTATATACAAAAATTAGTTGAAGAGTCATTCTCGGGTTCCTTTTACAACGCAGCTTTACATGGCTACGGTCTGTTCTATCATGGCTGTCCAGAACCATTGCGTAGAACTGCAGCTTTTGGCTAACCAATCAACACGAATAACCAAGCGTTTCTGCGTTCAAAAAAACTGGGCATAACGTAAAGGTGATCATGAAGGTGTGTGAATTCACCTACATGGCACAATGACGCAAACTGTGGCTCAAAGGCAAAATCATTTGCGTTGAAAACGAGTATCTTTCCCTTGTAGTCCTTCCGAAATAACAGACTTTGTTACGTATTATGGTATACCATTTTGATAACGCAAAGGACAGACGGCCTAGTCGGTATTGATACATAACGAATCATGTTGTGAGGCGCAAAATGCGAGGCAAAAGAGAAAAGCACACATGAACAGCACCGACGAGAACACTTTCAGACCACCGCAAGCCGCCGCTCTTGAAAATATATGCTTCATGCGCAAAAGAAACCGCGGAACCATCGAGTGTACGTCTCATCATATGCTCAATACAGCCAGTAATCATAACACAATAACACTATCCAGGCCCACTTTAGCCACTATACCAAACCTCTAGCCCTACTAATCGATATAGAAGACAGCGCTGCTGGCGACTATTACGGCACGTGCTTCGCAGATAAGCACAGTGTGTCCAGCTAATCTAAGACCCCATACTCTCAGCGTAGCACTCTCGCAGCACATGCAGTATTCTCGTGATGCTCGTTTCGCTTCTCGCACGGAAAAAGTGTTTCCAGAGGTGGGCGTGGCCCGCTCTTTTCTCCGCACCGCGGCGCTCCTGTGTAAAAGGCCGCTGCGCTGTTGGCGAAGCGTGCATGTGGCGAGAAAATAAAATGGTTTTGTGTTTTTTTTATATATCTTCACGCTCATGTAGGGATATCGCGCCAATGTGTATGAGAGGCAAAGTCATTGCTTTGGCGTATATACTCTCACAAAGCTTTTTTTTTCTTGCTTTAGATTTGCGCCACCCATATTAGATCAGTTATAATTGCGATGCCTGTCCAAGACATGCGGATCTGCTGGAAACTTACTTTAGTTCGAAGTTTGCAAGCTCTATAGTATGAAGGGCAATCTACAAATCAACGAAAAAAGTTAGAAAGGTGCGGCGTTCTACACTCACTGGTTACACTCGTGTAAAAGCGTTGATTTTTCATTTCTTTCATGGAACAAGCGCTGCTTTTTGTTGTAACGCCGTTTCAAGAATCTTGCCGTCGTGCAGCATAAGCAGGATACAGGGAGGAGGGTGCAGGCGGTCGCCTGCATATCAACACTGAGCGTCGCCAGTTGCGCGACGACCACGATGTGGTTACAGGCACGTTTTGGTCACTTATGGTCGCTGATTCACACTGTGAATTTTATGGTGTTCAGTGGATACGTTAGACAACGTAAGAACAAACATCGAAATGCTATTCAAGAAGTAAACCACACCTTTGCAGAGTTTGATGTACCTCGTATGAAACACTGTGGTGTTACATAGCAGTGACAATTTGCACTTTTTATTCGTTTAATAGTCTGCCTAGGCGAATACTTAGTTTTCTTTATAAGGACGCCGTTATGCTACATGTGCCACCCTTTGATTTGGATGCAGTCGACAGTACAGTAAAACAACACGACACTGATATGACCATTGTGCTACCATAAATAATCAATATTCAGAATAGGAAAAAGGAGACGATAACAACTCAGGCACTTTCACTGTGACAGACTTGGGGAGTGAATGTAGGTCAACTAATCAAAGCCAAGGAGGTTTCAAAAAATGGCAGCATATCCACGCAGTGAATGATGAAGACAGGGGCGAAGCATCCGTCCGTTCAATCGTTCTTGATTCCGTCCGTCCATGCGTGCGCCTGCGTGGCCTCCCGTGCGTCCAACCGCCCGTCCGTGCATGCGTCTGTTCGTGCGTCCGCACGTCCATTTGTGCGTCCGTCCCTGTGTTCGTCCATGCATCCGCTCCTGCATCCTTGCATGCGTCCATCCGTCCGTTCAGCCATCCATGCGTCCATCGATGCATCTGTCTATGTGTCCGTTCTTCCACCCATTCAACACTCCAAGTACCACCATCTCGTATCTTTTCATCATATATTTCTCATATAGAAGCACCGCCATCCAGCGGACATTCCAAGGACTGAACGAGAGGAGGCACACGCACACTTTCTTATGGCTTGCGTCGTGTCTACTTCCCACCTTCAACCACCTCGAGTTCAGGGTATATACTAGTTCACTGTATTCATGGCACAGCGGCCCAACACACGCTAAACCTTTCTAAAAGCAAGGAGGTTACGCCCAGCGAGTATAACGTAGCAACGTTTTCCTGTCAGCTAGTGCTCAATGTACATGCCAATGGCTGCTAAGGGGGAAAGAGGGACAGGAGAATTCGACCTTTAGTTAACGCGCACGCAGCGAATTTTTTTTTTTTTTTGTTCAACAACGCACAGAAGAAATCTCCCACCGGCACCACCTTGGAGGTCAAAATGTAAGACTCGTTACACACTACTACTACGACTACGAGGGACGAACGGGCGCCGCTATAAGGAGCTTCGCCTCTAAAAAGAATTGCTGGAGTGGAAGCTCCCGCAATGCTTTGCCAGCAGTAGTCAAGCCAGCTTTTGCCCTCCAAAGATCTCAGAAACATGCTGTTTTCTGGTGGTGCCCATTTAAAGATCAAGTGGCTTTGATTTGTTAGTTTAAATTTTACGTTAATTATAAATTAAAAGAGAGTTGTTTTCGAAAAAATAATCCGCAGAGACTGGTATTGGTGACTTAATTTCCAATACAATTTGCCTGTATTTTGAGGCTTACTAAAGAAAACTTGTAACACAAGGACGCACTCTCAGCACTATGGGACCCTAAAAGGTTGCCACGTTAAACTCGTTGTGCATGCAAAAAAAAAAAACACTCTTCCTCAATCACTCATTATTCCCCTAGTAAGACGGCTACCGCTGTCGCCTTCTTACAGTTGGCACGGCTTCACTCGTGGGCGAGCATTTCCCAAAGGCAAATTAAAGAAAAATTGCTGGAGCAAAAACTCCCGCAATACCATGCCGGCAGAAGTGCAGCAATCTTTTGCCACTGCGAAGATGGCCGCCGGAAACATGCTCTTTTTTGATAGTGCCCACTTAAAGATCAAGTGGCTTTGATATCTTTTGTAAATGCTATGTTAGTTCTATATTAAAAGATAGTTGTGCCCGACAAAATAACACACAGAAACGAGTACGAATGAGTGAATATTCAAAAATCTTTGCCTTTAATTAAAGGCTCCCTAAGGAAAATTAGTAACTGTAAGACGCACTTGGAGCAATATGTGACCCGAAAAGGTTCGCACATTAAACTCGTCGGGCGGGCGAAATAAACGCTTCTTATTTCTCTAAACACATGAAAAGAACGGTGTTACTTTATTATGCCTCTAGTAAGATGGCCACTACAGCCACCATCTTGGCTTAGGAATGGCTTCACTTTTGTGCAATTATTTCCACTCCAGCAATTTTTAAATCCTCCTTGGAATTTCCACTCCGGCAGTTTTTCATAAACCTCATTGATCAGAGCCGTCTAAAATATTCCGGCAAAATTACTTGTCACGACCCTACTTCAATGGTATGGCCAAGGCACTCGGTTATCTAGAGCGTAACAGCGCTAACGGTTAGCCACCTCATAAGCATTCGTACGTGATATAGTAGTAAAATTATGAGCCAGGAAAGGAGAGCGACACGATTCAGCGACAATTATTAGCCCTGTTTCCCTTAATACAAGTCTACAAAAAGGAGGAATGCCGTAATGCCTCTATAATTCACAAATCGAGGTATTTAGCACCGAGACAAAACGAACCGTAATGAGAAAAAAAGTAACGTTGTCGCAGCCAAATTCATGCCTTTTTACAATTACCTATCCGAAAAATGCAGCATTTGCCATGCTTTAGTGCGTAAATTGGACCAAAATAAATGCAGTAACAAAAATAGCCGCATATCCAAGGAGTGAATGATGGAGAGCTGGGCGAAGCATTCGTCCGTCCATGCGTCCGTCTGTGTGACCGTCCATGCGTCTGTCGTGCGCCGTCCCTGCGTTCGTCCATGCATCCGCCCCTGCGTCCGTTCATGCGTCCATCCATGCATCTGTCTGTGTGTCCGTTCATCCATCTATTCAACACTCCAAGTCCCACCATCTCGCATCTTTTTATCATATATTCCCCATATAGAAGCACCGCCATTCAGTGGACATTCCAAGGACTAAACGAGAGGTGGCACACGCACACTTTCTTACGGCTTGCGCTTCGGGTCTACTTCCCACCTTCAACCACCTTGAGTTCATGGTATATACTAGTTCACTGTATTCATGGCACTGCGGCCCAATGCTCGCTAAACCTTTCTAAAACCAAGGACGTTACGCCCAGCGAGTATAACGTAGCAACCTTTTTCTGTCAGATAGTGCTCAATGTACATGCCAGTGGCTGCTAATGTGAAATTAGAGACAGGAGGATTCAGCTTTTAATTTCTTACGGCTTGCGCTTCGTATCTGCTTCCCCCCTTTAACCACCTCGAATTCATTCATGGTATATACTAGTTCATTGTATTCATGGTCCTGCGGCTCAACGCTCGCTAAGCCTTTCTAAAACTAAGGAGGTTACACCCAGCGAGTATAATGTAGCAACCCTTTCTTGTCCGATAGTGCTCAATGTACATGGCAATGGCTGCTAATGGGGATCGCAGCGTGCGCGTCGACTAAAATCCGAATGCTCCTTTCTCTCATTCCCCATTAGCAGCCATTGGCATGTACATTGAGCACTATTTTTTATTGTTAAACAACGCACAGAAGAAATCTCTCACCGGGATCACCTTGGAGGTCAAATGTTATACCTATTTCAGGTATGTGCCACTAGTGGTTACGTACTACGAGGGACACACAAGCCACGCCATAAGGAGCTTCGCCCCTAAAAAATACTCTACGTACTTCAGTTCCGCCAAAAGACTCTGGCGGTGATTTTTGCTCGTACGCGAAAAAAAAATCGCTGATTCCACGTAGACAACACGTAGAGTGGGAATCGATGATATGCGAAGCACGAATAAAGAAGATCGATATGTCACATTAAAGTTAGCACAACATTACGAGGCAGACGTCAATCCTGCCGTACATGAATTCCATGTCTTGATTATCATCAATGGACGTGTCATTTACCTTCGTTGTCCAATCACGTCCCGTGATACCAAATTCGGTAAATGCGGAGCCAGGATAGGAGAGCGATAAGATTCAACGACAATAATTAGCACTGTTTTCCTTCATACAAGTCTACAAAAAGGAGGAAGGCCGTAATGCCTTTATAATTCGCAAATCAAGGTATTTAGCACCGAGACAAAATGAACCATAATGAAAATAAAGTAACATTGTCACAGCCAAATTCATACCTTTCTACAATTACCTATCAGAAAAATGCAGCATTTGCCTTGCTTTTCTGCGTAAATTGGACCAAAATAAATGCAGGAACAAAAAAGTACTCTACGTACTTCAGTTCATCTAAAAGACGCTGGCGGTGATTTTCGCTCGTACGCGGAAAAAACGGCCGTGAGCGTGCTATCGTTTGGTCTACCTTCCTTTTTCTGACGGACATACAGAGCTTTGGTCTAGTATCGTTGCTGTTTTGTTTCTTTCAAAACTGCCAAGATTGGTCTGGAAGGCTGCATTTTCTTAAAAAAAATGGATTTTACTGGTTTTTATAAGAAACGTGCAATAAGAGGCCTGAGCTGCAGATATTCCGACTCAACTAAGGCAGGTGTTAGCTGACCTTGACTTAAGCACTGAACAATGCGTGCCGAGCTTTATATTTGAAAAGCAGTGCTTTCATGATGGTCTAGTTCTGAATCATGTACCGACACTTCACTGATTACTTTGGCTTTGTCAGCAATTCGGAAAACCGTGTCTTGCTAACCGCATTCGATTGGGCACAACTGTTCACTGGCCACCCTGTATATGTATAGGCACTCTATCGCACATCGGCGTCCTACCGCTCGTAGAAGGCAACGCGTCTCCTTCATTCAATCAATAAGAACAATAAAGACAAAATCACAATTAAAGGCCAACCGCAACGAAATTTCACTTGGGCGGAAACGGTCATAATACATAGTATATATACGGCAAGTTACAATAACGACAATGAGAAATGTTGCAGTTGCGTATTTAATTTATAATTGGTGCTCTGATTGGCAGCAAGCAGCCGACGCCGAATTAAAGCGGTGTGCCCAGGCATATCGGACAGAAACGGATATGACGATCACTACAGAACGTCGCCGTGTTGCTCCTTGTGAGCGATCTTCCTTGTCGCTGAATCGCTGTGTGCTGCCTTGGCCCCGCCTAAAGACAGAGCGTTCGAAACGCGGCAAGCCAAGTTCAAAGTCAAGCAGCCTTTTTGAATACGGAGGTCAGATACTGCAAACCCACCAGTGGGAAGCACGCACCAGCGTTCGATAAGAGGCCTGTTATCGCAGGTTTCTTAATTTAACATAAAAACATACTCACTAAGGGGCGCGTCCGCGATGTGCGTGCTCGAGGAGCGCGGAGCAGACGATTTTTCTGTCGTTCACGTCACTTCCAATCACTTGTAATGGCGTCGTTTATGGCATATTCGACTGGCAGCACCAGTGGCGTTTTCTGTGCACTCGTGCCGTGCCGTGCGTTTCTCTGTGCACCACGCGTGCGGTGCCGCGTGTTCGGCTGAGCCGGCCACGACACGAGTGCACGCCACGGCGGCACTGTGGAAGCCGACGGTAGAGCGTGGTGCAATCCCATCAGCCCGCGCGCGCTGGCAGACGACGCGGTGACGGTCCATCATTGTAGGCGTAATTTACAGCTGGCGCTGCCGCAGAACGCGGCTGGATGGCACGGGAGACGTGCGTGAGCTTACATCGTCCTGACCGTACTCGCACAAGGCTACTCTTGCTGCCAGGATTCCAGCGGACACCGAAGGCGATGTGAAAGTTACCGTAACCCTCGTCGAGTTCGTGCAGAATCGATGCGGCACAACCACCTGGAGGACAGATGCGCCCCCACTGGACACGTAGCGTCTCGCAAGTGTCTCTCATTGTTTGATTTTACTGTTGTTGGCTCTCTTATTACCAGTACAAACAGGATGCCGGAAGTTGTCGTCTGCTAAATGACGTCTCTCGCATACAGCGCTGCTGTAGCGGATTCCAGTTTTGTGGTTCACACGTTCGGCTGGCCCGTAGCGAGACGTGAAACTCGGGCGGTGTTTGCCGTAACTTCCATTCCGCCGTCACGGTACCAGTGCACCTCAGCCGAAGATGCCATTAGTTTTGGTCTCATAAACAACATCGTTTTGAAGTTGTTTTTTTTCTAAGGTGAGCACTTCTATATCGAAGGCGACATTTGGCAGGCAGCACTACCTTTAGCTAGACTACCTATATATTGACCTTATTGCAGAGTACCAAATCGTGTTGCAGTTGGTGTTTAAGCATTCACAAACCATCTATCGCCTCGCAAGGCCGACGCAGGCAGTGTCTGCTAGTAAAAAACCAACTGCTTGCGGGGTGACCCATATGTGAAACCATATGCGGGGTGACCAGAACAATCGTTCTGGTCACCCCGCATATGTAGACAATGGATCGCTAATCAGCGTCCCACCACTTGTTGAAGGCAACGCTTGTCGATCAATCACTAAATAAGAGTAATACAGACAAAATAACAAGTATAGGCGTTCCAAATTATACGGAATACGCAACATTCACGCGGTACCCCCCCCCCCCCCCCACCCTCTGCGACGCTTTTAGTCGAGTTCTCCTCCGTGAGAAGATGCATGTGGCATTTTTAGGAGCTAAGCTCCTTAAGCCATGGGTATGTACATCAGTTTCTCTCCTGTTACGCGACCACCTAGTTCTATGACACCTCAGCATGCGTGGACAGACGGACGGACGGACGGGTGGACGGATGGATGGACGAACGGACGTTTCACGGTTTACCGATAAAATCCTCCGAACCTTCACCCCACTCGTCATCATTCACTTCGTGGATAGGCTGTAATTTCTTTTTCTAAACACACGTTCACATGTTATGCGCTGCGTTGTTCACAAGTGGTGATGGTAAAAACGTTCATTTAACAAAAAGAAAGAAGGGCAATACGCAGCGACCACGTCATGAGAGGACGGCACCCACAACTATAATAGGTGAGGATTCCTATATGACCCCATTGGCGTCGACAGCTGCCAGGGCGGCACATTTTGGGCAGTTTACTTTTTCTAACGTTTTAAAAGTAAAGAGCCGCGCCTATAGACGAGATCTCTTTTTAATTGAATGTCTTTCTGGCCTTCTCTTTTTTACCGCTGTTGTGTACCTGCGAAGTCCTACAATGACGGGTTGCTAGACAGTGTCACAAAGCGTTAACCTAAGCAAGCGTGTTGAAAAGGGGTGCTCACATGGAGAACTCAGTGCTCGAAACATCTGCAGGAGTTGAGTGCATCCAGAGAAGTTTGAATTCAATTCCCAAGCTGTCTTACCGCATTCGCGGCGCTTCTAAAAGATGAATTGTTTAGGTTTATGGTCTTCTAAAGCAGCCTCCCGACCAGCGTGTGGCAAGCGGATCGTTTCCTCCTGGCATTCCTGGTCGTGGATTGAGTCGTCGTGACATAGCCCTGCTATACAAGCTAAGAGTCGGTTTTGTGTCAGTGCGCGAACGATTATACCGTCAAGGACGTGCCGACAGTCCGATATGTTCGTCGTGTGGCTCCTGTGAGACGCTAAAACACTTCATTTTAGAATGCCCTAAATTAGTTGTACAGCGAGCACTACTCAAAAGGGACTATGGACTACTAATTGGACTTAGAGGCACGGCCCTTAGTTGCTTAATCTCAGGAGGATGTGCTTCTAGGTGCCACCAGGCTCACAGATCCTTTTAAACTGTTTTAACAATAACAGACTTGGCGTCACGTTTATAGACATTTTTCGTGTGACTATTTTTTTGCATGTGTGTCTTTTTATTTTTTTTATTTTTTCTCCCTCTTTCTTTTTTCCTTATTTACTCTATGCCTCCCCTTTCCGAAAGCACAGGCAGGCGTTTTGCCCCTATAGGTGGTAGTTGTCATCCTGCTCCCTCCCTATTTCCACTTTATTCGTGTTTTATATGTACTCACACCAAATAAATATTGAATAAAACCACGATATGATTATGAGGAACGAAGCTTACCTCCTTCTTCAACTTCCACCTATACCTAAATACGCACGCCTCAAACTTTTCGCCTCCATTCAAACACGGCCACGATCACCACGTTTCGATCCCGCGACCTTCCCATCTGCAATTGAGCACCACAGTGACGAGGCCACTGAGGCAGGTTGCACGTTCACTTAAATTAGTTTTGTTCAGCCGCCTTGTTGAGGTCTCGCGACCACGAGGCGCCCCCACATTGACGGAATCACAACTCCATAAGCTCAATGCGCAAGTCAAGCTTTAGACTCTTTGGAGCCAGTTCTTGCAAGCCTTTTGTGAACATCTTGGATTCTAGTCCACTCTTATACAACTGCAAAGGAACTGATCTACAACTACGTTCCAGTTGTGACTGTTGAAGTGTGCGCAGTGAACGCTGACATATATTTGCTCGTATCACTTGTTCTCTCTTTCCTCCTTGCTTTTGCTCCTAAAATAATTTGCTTCATTTTCTTCATCCATTACCTCTAATTTTTAATTTCTTATATTCAACTTTCTCCCCTTAATCTCTATCATTAGTTTAAAGACGTGAGCTAACAACTTAACAGCATTTAGTTAGAATTACCGGATTCTTGTCGAACATTACCAGGCCCCTATTCCGCGTAATTCTAAGGAATCATGGCTTGTGAATGTTCGACCAGGGCTACCCGTACACTTGCAGTCTTTGCCAGAGAACTCTGCGCGCTTTCATATGGATTGCAAAGGAGCTTCTTCAAGAACCACGGGATGGCTTCAAGCTTTGGCATAGTACCTTGTGCTCTAAATTGTTACCCACTTTTTCTGAACACACCGAAGCTACATTCGCCTGAATAGGCAGCCCCTCGAGGTCGTCTAGACGACAGCATCCGAAAATGTGGCATCCCCTGGGACTTTCTGCGCGAAATCTATTAAGAACATCCTATCTCTGAAGGGGCGGATACCGCAGCAAGCTTTGAAAAAGATGCTAATTACTGACCTGGCGCAGAGGGAGGAAAAAAGGTTGTGGAGCTCCAACAACTTCTTCAGCGCTGGTGTCTTTATAGAACACGGCAGGAACATTTTGCCGTTGTTCTTTTGTCTCTCTAACTCGTTAGCGTCGAGCTATTTTGTCTCCAGGTAACTTTTTTTGTTTTGCTAAATGTATCGGGCTTCGGGCGACTGTGCAGATTCTTGCAAGTAAGGAATATTTATTTATTTATTAACTTATTTATTTATTTATTTATTTAATTATTTATTTGAACAGCTACAGTGTCCTAAGCACATTACTCTAGGGGTTTGGAGAGAGGTTCGGAGAAAAATCACAGTTGTTTATTTCAACATGAAAGGCAACAGACATAATGCCATTGTAAGAAATAACATACCAGCTACACTGTAGATGTAACAAAAAACTCTACGAAGATACAATATAGATATATGGTATGTAAAACATTGGCCCCGTATCTGCACGGTAATCTGAAAATGTCTTCGAAATACGATAGTCTTGCGTGGGGAGAGAGTGAACAAACATTTATTTGATGTGCTGTGCAAGAAAATCAGTGAATGGTATTCTGGAGGCGCTGCGTTAGAGTACCTCGAGCGTGCGGCGGAGGCGAATAAGCGCATCAAATCACGTCGCACGTGAGACGTGAGCGCCATCTGGCAGTTTTTTTCAAAAACGAAGCGCGTGGCTCTGAGACGAGTGTGCGCGCCCGTCTCAGAGGTAATAAGGTGTAGAACGCAAGGCGACGGGTAGGTGCCACCACCGTATCGTTTTAGCAAAGTGTTGGAAACACTCATGTTCGTGCAAGCGTTGCATGGTCAGCGCATCGTGATAAGCACTGCGATCCTTGAAGTTACCTATGTATGCCTTTTCTAGTAAAAGACGCACATGCAGAATATATACGTGTTGTTATGGTGCCCCAGACATGCGCAATAATTGCTTTTTAATCGACAAATGCACAAGTATGAACGCTGAATCTTGAGCAACATTGGTGGGCGCCGCGGATGGGGTCAGCCGTTTCAAGTACCCGATGCTGTTGAGAGTGGACAAACAGACAAAGGTACAGGCAGACAGACCAAAATTTTTGCGTCGAAGGTCCCCATGAAAGACTATCGTCTTTGAAACTATTTGGATCCATCTGGCATGAATTATCCCGTAGCGGGCAGCTCCTTCATAGGGACAGATAAGCCAAGCCTCTCCGCCACGTCATCCGCCGTTGGAGTGCCCACAGCTGCATCCTTAGAGCCAGACTGCATAGCGCAGCCTCCCACTTGGACGATGTAACGTCTCCAACCCGTAACGCAGGACACCACCAGCGCATATGATTTAAGCTGGCGATATCTGAGCAAAGCACGCATGTGTTGACGTCTGAATTCCTGAATCAACTTTGTGCAAGAGTGCCGGACCGGGATATAATCTGATCTGCAAGATTCTGGACCTCAGTGCCTGAGGCCTGTTCAGTTTGGTGTGCGGCGGCAGACACTTCTCGCCTCCTTAGATAAGTGTTCTCAGTAAAGTTCGATGTATATGATTAGGGGCTTTTCAATGCGGTGAAGTTGGCTTTTCTCATTGCACTGTCACTCGTTTGTATATAATATATAAATGATTAAAGACACTATTGTGTTACATCCTAGCTATGTTACAAATTTTTCAATGCCATAATTCTATAGCCTTCTTTACGACTGCACTTTCTTTCTGACAGGTAATACAGGTAAGTTGCCATTTTCTTGACTCAGGGAATTTCTGAACACGTGTATTTATATTATGTATTAGGCATCAAACTGTGCTTTATTCGCCCTTCACCCAAGAGAGAGATAAAGATACAAGGAAAGGCAGGGAGGTTAACCAGACGCACATCCGGTTTGCTACCCTGCACTGGGGAAGGGATAAAGGGGAGAAAAGAGGTTGCACAAAGATGAGAAGGTACACACAATCACGAGCACACTCGGTGAGCACACACAGTTCACAGGCGCTCGCTCAGGTTTGTTGACTTAAGGTAAAGAAGCAGTGCTTTAGTTGCTTTCTGCGCAACTGAGGCAGATGCCCAAGGTCCTAGTATCTTCCGCACACAAAATGGTCCGGGGTCAAGTCGATTTAAAACCATCCGTAGCTGGCATCGCTGTGTGTCGTAGCAAGCGCAGCTGCAGAGGACGTGTTCGATGGTTTCTTCATCTCCGCAGTAGTCGCATGTAGGAGTGTCTGCCATACCAATGCGAAAGGAGTACACCTTTGTGAATGCAACACCCAACCAAAGGCGGCATAACAGTGTCGCATCGGAGCGGGAAAGTTGTGATGGTAGCTTTAGCTTTAGCGAAGGATCCAGTTCATAAAATTGACACCTTTGGAAGCTGGTAGACGACCAGAACGTGCGTGTGAGATCTCGAGCCAGCAGGTAAAGTTGTCTTGCTGCATCATTCCTTGATAGAGGAATCGGGACTACACGGGTTTCTTCATGGGCTGAGCGGGCTGCATCATCGGCTAGTTCATTTCCGGTAATACCGATATGTCCAGGCAGCCATTGATATATAATATCATGCCCTCGTGCTAGAGCTTCATGATGGCAATGTCTTATTTCTTGTACCAGTTGGTCATGGCTCCTCCTACGCATGGCAGACTGCAAACTCTGAAGCGCTGCCTTCGAATCACAGAATATGACCCATTTTCCTGGACGTTCTTGAACGAGATATTGTAAAGCAGCCCTTATAGCAGCAAGCTCTGATGCCGTAGATGTAGTCATATGTGACAACTTAAATTTGATTGTCATTTCTGCAGCCGGAATTATAGCGGCACTTGATGAGCTGCTGGATGAGACGGACCCATCAGTGTATATCTGCGTTCGGTCTAAGTACAACTCATGTAATAATAGCAGTGTTGCTTGCTTCAATGCTACTCTGGAGTGACTGCTTTTCTTTTTGATTCCCGGAATTTCTAGACGTACTTGCGGCTGGTCGAGGCACCACAAAGGGCATGCCGTTCTCGCAGCTGGCGTATATCCTGATGGAATGCTGTTTAGGTGCTTGGCTATGACGTCTGAAAACGTAGCACGTGGTCTTCCGGAAGGTAGAAGGGCCAAGTGGTGGTCGGGGACACGGCTAGCATGTCGAATGTGCGCTCTGAGGCAATCCACAGCTATATATGTCCTGACCGGATGGTCTTTGGCAAGCATGATTGTGGCATAAGTAGAAGCGCATCGGGGCAGTCCTAGGCAGATACGCAGTGCCTGACCCTGCAAACTCTCCAATGAATGAGTATTCGATTTGCAAGTGTTAGTCAGTACCGGCAAACTGTAGCGCAATAGACCCAAAAATAGGGCCCTGTACAGCTGTAGCATGGAGGCCACAGAAGTTCCCCATGCTTTACCGCACAAGAATTTCATGATATGCACAATAGATAGCAGTCTCTTCTTCAAGTACGAACAATGTGGGCTCCACGAAAGACTTCTGTCGATTATTATGCCCAGGAAACGATGCGTCCGTGCATATTTGACACTCTGCCCATTGATGTAAACAGGGTATGGTGTCATTGGTTTGCGTGTAAACGCCATCAACGCGCACTTCACAGTTGATATATTTAGGCCTTGTTTCTGAAGGTAGGCTGTTGTGAGTGTTGCTGCCCGCTGTATTCGTGCACGCACCTGAGGGCGAGTAACTGCAGCACTCCAGAGGCAAATATCATCGGCGTATATGGATAGGCACACCGACTTTGGCAGAACCTTCACCAGACCAATGAGGGCCACATTGAACAATGTGGGGCTTAAAACACCTCCCTGAGGTACTCCGCAGTAGGTGTAATGTTGGGCAGTTGTACCGTCGTATGTTTGTACAAAGAAACCTCTGCGAGTTATATAATCTTTTATCCATTGAAACATTCGTCCACCAACGCCCATCGCTGCGAGAGAAGTGAGGATGGCATCGTGAGCTACATTATCATATGCACCCTTCACGTCAAGAAAGAGTGCCACTGATATGCGCTTGCGACTTTTTTCTTGTTGAACAAATGTCGACAAATCAAGGACACAGTCAATGGAGGAGCGGCCCCGACGAAAGCCTGCCATGCAAGAAGGGTATTTGGTGTATCGTTCCAAGTACCACTCGAGACGAAATAGAACCATCCTTTCCATCACTTTTCCGAGGCAGCTTGCGAGGGCAATAGGGCGATACGCTGTCAAGTCCAATGGTGATTTTCCCGATTTCAAAAGTGGTATTAATCGACTAATTTTCCATTCTCGGGGAACACTGCCACTGAGCCAGGAGTTGTTGAAGCATGTTAAAAGTTTTTTTCTAGCTTTTTGTCCAAGGTGTCCCAACGCACTATAAGTAATACCATCAGGACCTGGCGATGACATGCGCTTAGAAGCGACTAACGCACCTTCCAATTCTTCCATGGTGAACGGAATGTCCATTTCTGGTAATCGCGTCTCAGGAATGATCACGGCGTCGATGCTCTCGTTCACAATATTCCCGGCAACTCTCGTGCAAAATTCTTCAGCCACCTCGAGTTCTGTTTTTCCCTGATGGAGTGCCAAAGCTTTAAAAGGGTGCCGTTGTTGTGGAGAGGAGCGAAGACCACGAACTGTTCTCCAGATATATGACAGCGGTTTATGAGGGTCTAGAGATTCGCAGAATGCTTTCCAGCGTTCGCTCTCCAGTTTGTAAATGCGTCGTTGAATCTTTTTCTGGAGCCGCCTTGCTTCCCTCAGATCGTAAATTGATCTTGTGCGTCTGTATCGTCGTTCTGCACGCCTTCGTATAGCTCGTAATTTTTCCAGTTCGATGTCAAACTGTGTAACTTTAGACGAAATTGGTAATTTACATTTGGACGATTGCATAGCTTCCACTATGGTATTTTCCAGGCTGCAGGCGAGGCCGTCTTGGCAAGCGTTCTCAACACGCGATGCAAACATCGACCAGTCAGTGCCAATTGCAATTTTTTATGATACCATCGATCGTCACGTAGGTGGGTATGTGATCACTCCCATGAGTCTCAATATCGCAAAACCACTTAACTTTGTGAGAGAAGCACCGTGACACCAATGTCAGGTCAAGGCAACTGCCATACGTGAGACCCCGCAGATATGTGGGGGTACCATCGTTCATGATGGAAAGGTCGTAATCGGAAGCGAATGTAACAATGTTCCGGCCCCTGGCATTCATCCTAGTGCTCCCCCAAAGCATGTGATGGGCGTTGAAGTCACCGGTTATGATCCAAGGCCCATCGGTTCTCATTAGGATGTCTTTTAATCTGTCGCAGTCAAATCGCGATGACGGAGATATATATCCACCAATAAGCGTGAACGAAACTGCATTCTTCTTCACACGAAGACACACGTACTGATTGTCGTCATTTGAACTTATTGGGTGCGAAAGATAAGTCAAGTCTGTGCGAATGTAAACAATTACTTTGCTACGTTCTTCGCAAGCGGCTGAACAAAAAGCTTCATAACCGGACAATCTATAAGGCGTTGACACGTTTGGTTCACATATGACAAGTATAGGGAATTGATTGGCCCGAACAAATTGGCGCAAGTCCGAGATACGGGACTTCATGCCTCTGGCATTCCACTGAAAAATCGACGCACTTTTAACTTCAGTGCGGAAGTGGAGATTTTGTTGAGCCATTGTGCTTATACGAAGTTAGCAAGAACTGGATTCAGTGCATCCAGTATTTGCAGTGCACTCTTAGCAGACGGAGATTGTATGCTGCTCAGTAGCGTGCGAATCGTGGCAATTAATGATTGCACGATTGCAGCCACTTGCCTGTCTTGGTTGGAAAGATCTCGAACCGGGACGATTGCAGTCACTTGCCTGTCTTGGTTGGAAAGATCTCGAACCGGGAGCGTGGACTGGCCGTCATGAAGCTCCTTCGGTTCGCTTGATGCTGCTTCCCTTGGAAGTGCAGGCCACTCTGTCGCAGTCAGGGTATGCTCACTGGCTTTGTCCTTTACAGCCTTTCCCGCGGCATGTGGTCTGGGAGGCAAAGGAGGTGGTACTGATGAGGGATCACGCAATCGTGTCGAGGAGGTAGCGGGCGTCCTCGAAGACCGACTTCGACGTGAACGACGCCTTCTGACTTTAGCTGCGGCTTCTCGGTGAGATGAGTGGTCGCGCACCATCTCCTTCAAGATGGCAATTTCCTTCTGAATCCGCGGGCAGTCCTTCGATGTGGCTTCATGGGATCCATTGCAATTAGAGCATTTCTTGACAGTTGCGACGCACTTATCCGCTTCATGGTGCTCGGCGCAGCGGTGGCATACCACCGAATTCTCGCAGACGCTGCTCACATGTCCAAGGCACTGGAGAGGCTTTGGAATGAAAGGCCGCACAGCATGTCTGAAGTACCCCACCTTCACATGAGAGGGGAGTGATGTGCTCTTAAACGCAATCTTCACACAGCGAGACTTGCCTAGCCGGGTGACATCAACAATTGGAGTATCAGTTGTTGACTTGACAAGAAGCTGTAAGTCCTTATTGGAAATAGCGACATCAATGTCGTAGATCACGCCGGTTACTACATCACATCCCAAGGGAACATGAGAGCGCACCTGGTTGCCGTCCAAGTCAGTTACACTGCGCAGAACGCCCAACGCACTTGCGTGCAAAACGTCCACAGCCAGTATATTCTTTATGGCGTTCACTCTTATGTCCGTGATCTCATTTGGCACGAGCGTTTCCAGAGACCTCGACACAGACTGTCTGTTAAGGCGTTTCATGCTGACGGTAGGAAGTGCAGGCAGAAACAGGATGGTAAAAGCGTTCGATTTTGGCGCTTCACTTACAGTTTGAATAGTTGAGGATGAGGATGTCCTCATGTTCCTTCTCTTCGCCTTGCGGCTCAGCACAGGTTGGAAACCGTCATCTGAGAAGTCCTCACTGCTGAGATAGTAAGCATGAGTATCTTCACTGTCGCTGTCGCTGGCTTGTCCCATCCGCTTCCTGGAGGCGGTCGCCGCTGACGCCGCTGGTGCCGGCAGGCGCCCGGGGTGGTCTACTTCCATCCCCTCCAAGGGAGCAGCGGAAACTGATCAACAGACTTAAATTACAACTGAAATACGCCGGAGTTAGCAGAAGCAGCTCCTATTCAAAACACACTTCTTCGTCTTCCCCCTTCACCCAATGCCTTGTGAGAAGCCTATGAGGTCAAAGTGAATAAATTGTTGAATAAATAAATAAATAAATAAATAAATAAATAAATTGAGTGTAACATGACAAATCTTTATTATACGTTAATTCAAGCTTTACATGCTTTAACAACGTTTGAATGTTATACATACACGCGATACTTAAATATAAATTTAAAAATGCAACATTGCCGTTGGTCCTTTTTGCGACGCAATTTACGATTGGTTCCCAAAGTAATTATTAATCGGATCACGAATTTAGCACGAAAAAACAATGAGAGGGAGTGATGGAAACAGACTTTATTATTGAAAACTCAATATACTGATTTCGATATATACACGTTTTTTTTTATTTAAGAAAGGGCGAGTGAAAAAAAAATAAAAAAAAACTTACGACGTAGTGATTCAATATAAGAAGAATAATTTATGAGAGAATCTGCTTCGAGAGCGACCAGAGAGCGAAAACAGCCGATGAGAAACAAGAAACATCTTCACTACGTTTCCTCCTATGAGTATACCCAAACAAACAGTTCGCAAAGCTGTAATGCGACTGAGAATCCAGAAAGATTCAATGTTTATAGATTACTTAATCATTGAAATTCATTCTGAAACCTCAACAAGAGTCCTGTTCCTCCTTATTACTAGGAACTTAAGTAGCAACAAAGATAAAAATATGAAATAAAAATGGACGAAAAATCTTTTCCCTTTTTTTACAAGGAAGAAGTGAGACATGGAGGACATTTTTCAATAAGTCCTCTATGGTGCCAGGCACACTCAAGCTGTCTGATGCAGCTTTTCACCTGACGGGGCCCCAACAATTTTGTTGGAAAATAAAAAACCTTTATGACTGATTCTCATGCTATGCAACAGTAATCCCGTAACTTTGTTATAAAACTAAAGAAAAAGAAATAACAGCAGCCTACTGCTATTTGAGAAGCCGCAAAAAGACAGTGCGATGCTACCTGATACGCTTGCTTTCTTTTATGAGCTTAATCGAATGTATGTGCGCATGCATCCAATGTACTGTGTTAAAAACAACACAGGGAGAAAAAGTCTTCGTATTTCACTGAAAGGCTGGTGCAGTTATTTTACCATTATTCCATTACGCCATATTAATTCAGACATGTTTGCTACAAGAATAACAAGATGCGGACAAACTACGGTTCGCAAACGTCGGTCACACTGACATATTACAACACTCTTTAATTACAACAACTGTATGCAAGAAATAGTAAGAAATCACAAATTAGGAAAAATAAAACATTGCCATATAATTCAACCACTTCTTTCATAGTCTTCTATTGTGTTTCATTCAGTGGGTATTGTTTGCAATTTGTGTTCAATGTTTTTGGTGTCAACAATAATACATTTGAATGCATATTTACTTGTAAAATGTTATTCTATATTTCTGTATGCATTCAATGTTGTACGTGAACTACAACTTCCGGTATGTAATTTTTTTAGTTGATTCCAATTTTGTTGTCATTGCTTGCGTGCAAACTGTTCTTTCTGGTGGGAGGACCTCGTCAGGCGTGAATGCCTTTAGTCCTCTCTTTCCGGAATGTAATTTTGTTTGGTTTTTTTTTGCACTTGCATAACATTAAATTCAATGCAAATCTTACCGAAGGTGTTTTTTTTTTCAGATTGAATATTGATTACCTTATTTATTCTTTTTTTCTATTTTGTATTGGCTTATTCGGAAGTAATGAGGGTGTCATAAGCCAATCTAGTGGATGGGGTGAACACACTCGACATGAATAAAATATTCCATCATAATACCGTTCAAATCGTTTAGGCATTAAAAATTTAAAAAAAAAACTATATTTGAGATCGTACAAAACATACTTCTTCAACCATTCTGAAGACAAAGTATTCAAAGTCACTAGTCAAGCTATATGAGTTCAGCACATTAGACGAATAACTAAAACGCAATTTGACACAAAAATGAAAAAAAAACTTACTCCAATCAATTGGTCTTTTGACTTTCGGAAGACCCCGTGCGTGACTACCTCTGAAACGAATAAATTTGTGAACCGTACTGAGGAATTAGATTTTTTTAGTGAGTCAGCGCATGAAGTGGAACGATGGCCGATTCAATGCATGATCGGGTTCGGAAGCCGTGTTAAAAAAGTTCCGCCTGATTCCACTTATTGTTTTAAATACAAAGCATGACTCAATGAAGCGTTGCTCATTAATACGCTGAGGAAGCTACCGCATTCATCTTCGTGCTTTTGTGGCTGCTCTATGAATTATCAAGGTTCCAACTTCCAGTACTCGCAGCGAGGAGCGGCAAAGTCACCAAGCTTTAGGTATTGAGCATTGGCTTGTATTTATTTTACACTCTCTAGAAGAACACCCCATTTTGTTTTTTTAGTAGCTCGAAATAACCACTACATAGGTGATAGTAAAATCCTTCCAATGATATTTTTGAATAGCGAACTGTTCCAATGGGTCATCAGGTATTTCAAAAATAGCCTTGTGGAGGGTTGCAGTTACTATTCATTGCATGGCAGCGCGCCATAGAAAGGTAAGGAGGAAGAGGGAACAAAAATAAAACAATATTATCTAGCCGATTGGAACACGGGTACCCTAGGTCTGACGACGAGCGTCGTAATCGGCTATCCAGGCATGCAAGCGTCACAAGCATATACGGGAACCATACGATGGCGTTGGTATCGGTGAGAGAAGAAGGAAGAAGGAGAGAGAGGGAAAGACACACAGCAGAGAGAGAGACAAGATAACGAAAGAGAGAAAAAGAAAGCGTAGCATAGCCATGTATTGAATAGCAAGGAGTTGGGAAACGGGAAGGAAGATCAGGACGGTGGAGCATAAAACAGTCTTGTAAACTACATCATTTACGACACTCTTGCTATAGCAAGGGTGTCGTAAAGAGAACTGTTGGCATGGCGTAATAACGTGAGGGTTGGCAACACCACCTTAACTGCTTCCTGTCTTTGCACCACTAGTATGCAGCTTCCCAGATTGTTTTTTTATATTGCACTGGCGTACTTAAGGTAACGTCATTACCTCGAGCACTTCACCAATGCTGTAAGTGCACAAAATAAAGAAAAATTCGCTTGCTCGATGGAACACTGAAGAGAAGCGAGGATAAAAAGATGAAAGGACAATGACAACAAATGCACGTCCGGTTTGCTATTCTGTTCTGGTGGAAACGCACAAAGATTAGAAGAAATACAGAAGAGATGGGCAAGCGCTACAGGCATGGAAAGTGAACGCCCAGCATGTGCCGACAAATGATCAGCAAGATCAGTCGGCTTTACGAACCGTAGCAAGGCCCACGTCACTCTGCTGACCTTTGATGCGCATAGGGCCATAGTCTTTTTGCCTTTCTCTGAGAATACTCTTTCGTGCAGTTGGTCTAATAATATATTTGTGGATGTTTACGTGGCATGCCCCCGATTTCATCGCGAGAAACGTCGTGATCGTACGCACCTACACATGCCCCAACGGCGTCATGATTGAGACCAATAGGCATGCGATGATTGAATGTGTCGTTGCCCGCCTTTTTTTTTTTTTTTTTTTGTAGCATGGTTTATGCTGATTTTCGTCGACAGGGTGTGCAAACGTTCGTGTCTAGCAGTGGAATTCTGCGCTTCTCGATTCTTAATAGTTTCGGAGCTGTTCAGCCTTTGGTGAAACCAATGCGAGGCTGTGGCTGGGAATTATCACTGGCCTGCTTTGTGACCGATACTGCGCCGATTGAGACTAGAGATCCTCACGTTCGTCTCTGAGGAGCTTTTCTACGTCGGGGAGCTCGACTTTTCGTGGCATTGGTCATGCCCTTTCGTTAATGTTGAACATGATAGGGTACAACTTATTTTTCGACGAACGTGGTGCTAAACAGCGGCCATCGAGTATTTTTTTATGCTTTCGTTCACAACCAATTGTGTTTCATTGCATCCGTTGTATAATCCTGCCATTGATTTCAATGTATCACGATATCATATTGTGTTTTTTCGTATATGCATGCCACGTCTTTTGTGTATAATTGATTAATTATGTATTCACTACAACCTAGGGATGTTCGTCGTGACACACAGATGTGCGGATGTCTATGTGCCCTTACTGCTGGAATGTTATATTTTTGTTTTTCTACATTATGTAAATAAACCTTTTCATGAACAGCAGTCGACTACCATAACCACTACATCGTCAAGAAGGTTGATGAAATGAGAGAACCAGGCACTGACTGTTTATCTAAGGTCTGGCTTCCTAAAAACGAAAGCAGTTCACTTTTATGCCGACAGTATTGTCTCTGTTTACGGCACTTCTGAAATAACTAGATTATTCTAGCGAGGCGCTTATAGACCAATTACGTAGTCAAACGTAACAGCCTCGCGCTGTGTCCGCCATTGAGTTTTCCACGATATTTTATAGATAGAACTGTGGCGCTGCTGTCGTTCAGCAACGTAGGAACGGCGGTGCTACACGGATACACCTACACTTCACGCTTGCGGTCTTTAAAGCACGTGTGGCTTTCCGTTACAGCGAAAGCTCAAATATACAAGTTCACAACAGCAGTCGCTTTTGGTTTCTCAGTTCTCCCCTGCCGCTGTCGCCACCGCATATCCGCAACGACTGTCTCGCAGAATAAAACACACACACACACACACACACACACACACACACACACACACACACACACACACACACACACACACACACACACACACACACACACACACACATTCAGGAACCATTAGAACTAAGGCCTTCTGCGGGGCAGTCGAGAACTCCACTCCGCAGCCACGTCGGCACATGATTCTTGTTGGGATGAAGACCCCGTACAAGGAGTCCCGTCGGGCGAGGAATCACGTTAACAGGTGCAGCCCAGCTCACTACAAAACCAAGATAACAGCGATCAAACAATGCGAATTGCATAACGAGTGAGTGGTTAAAAGCTTCCAACCTATCAGAAAAAAACTCGGCCATAATTTTCCGTCAACATTAGTGAACGTACACATACTGCCTCACAGATCGGGTGCCTCGTTTCGGCTGCAGCCTGACGAATACTGGCATAGCGGGTAGTTGTCTATTTCCGCGAAATTAAAGTCACTTGTGGCACAGCGCACACTTTGCTAATGTGCTTGTAGTGTTCCCCCATGAGACCTAAGAACGCGCTCCAGAAAGGCCGCTCTTCCAGCTTGATTGCTGTGACTGCACCACGTGTTTCGCGCAAGTATCGGGCTTCGAATTTCGTTTCAGATAAGATAATGGCGCGTTGTGAACATTTTACGCTCATTTGAAATGCTTAGCTTATCATGGTCTTGCGACGAAGGAAGGAAAATAGGAGGGAAAGAACAGCAGGAAGGTCAACCAGCCTATGGGCAGCCGGTTTCCCACCCTGCGCATGGGAGGGGGATGGAGGAGATGAAAATGGAGAGCAGAGAGGGAAAAGAGATAAACACAGCACATTCGGCAGCACACGCACGGTCTTGCGACGAAGCGGTCGAATATCACACTTAGCCTAGAAAAACGATGTTTTGCCGAGCCGACATACCACCCGTGATTTCCATGTTGGAAGTGCCATGCGTTGCGGCTGCGATGAAACTAGCGCTGGGCTTCTGTACGGTGAAACACTGTGAGCCTTTATTATACTTACCAATAAAAACGACTTACTTACATCCTGCCGTAAATGACACATTAGCAGCGGAGAACGATCGAGGTCAGCATTGCGACATTTATGGCGTACATTTAAGTACTGCTTCCTTGCGTAGTCGTATTAGAGCGTGGCAGTTACCTCCTATATAACGACAGCAGTCCATTTTATGAACAAGAAAATTGGTTAGTCGGGGCAATATGCCATAAAATTTTATGAGGAGATCAAGGATGGGCGTAAATTTAGTCGTGTGTTACACTATTTCTTTAGAGAAATAAAATAGTATGTGCTACTAGTTTCGGTGATGACTGATTTTCCAAATATAAGACTCTCTTTAAGGAGACTCGTAATAATAACAACAACAACAACAACAACAACAACAATAATAACAGTAACAATAATAACAATAACAATAAAATAATATTAATAAAAATATTAACAATAACTATAATAATAATAATAATAATAATAATAATAATAATAATAATAATAATAATAATAATAATAATAATAATAATAATAATAATAATAATAATAATAATAATAATAAAACAATAATAACAACAATAATAATAATAATAATAACAATAATAATAACAATAAAAATAACAATAATAATAACATGTGGGGTTCAACGTCCCGAAGCTCCGATAATATTATGAGAGATGCCGTGCTCGAGGGCTTCGGACATTTCGACCACCTGGGTTTCTTAAACATGCTCCTATATTTAAGCAAACTGAGTGACATAAAAGAAAATAAATGCGCCTATAATCCTGTAGCTGTTTTGCCTTCCATCCTTCATCACTACCTTTCTCCCTTCCATCATTTTCGCCGTTTCTGTACATTATGGTCAAACGAGGGACCTCATCAATTACCTGCTATGACGGCAACGCTCGCAACAAAAGATTGGCGTAAAGAGCCACCTTTGCCATTATCCCGGTGAACATTTGGCCGTTCAAAGAAGGAATTTATCGATTTGTGGAAACAATATACCACGGGAACCTTTAATGGTGATTTGATTGCGGCAAATCAGTCATGCATCGTTAATGCTTTACCCTCCTATTTTATTCTTGTTTCGGAATTACGCACTATGGTTCATAACGCTCGATTCGTTAAGAAAACCTTTGATGAATTTATTCACAAATATGGAATGAGAATTTCTGCAGCACCATTCTCCAAGCCCTGGTTTGCGCCGCATTTCAGATAATGACCAGTGGGACCAAAATAGCCTTAGTTTTCATATTTTTTTTTCAAACAACCATCATACACGAACCTTTCTGTCTCTGTCTTTCAAAGTGCTGCCATGCACCGACCTTGGACGGATTCTATTAGCTTGTATAGACTACACCGAACGCGGCTTTCAAAGGATTACAGGGTCTTGTTCCTCGAAACTGCGCAGTTTATGACTGCCTGTTGCTTGCACTCAGATTACAAAAGTAGGAAGTAATCAAGAAGTCGTTGCAATCTTTTTGAACCCGCATTCATGCAAAAACTGCAGACGGCTAAAAGCAAGCTGTAGAAAAAGAGGTTACGGGGAAAATATTGCTAATTAGGACATGGTTTGCTTGCGCAAATAAGCCAAGTTAATCAATCCCTCGTAAACTTGAACCAAGTCAAGTATATCGTTAGCAGACTCATTTCGCACAGAGAAAATTTGTTCATGTATATTTGACGCCACGTTTTTATACGTATAAGGGGAAAGCTCCAAACAAACAAACAAAAAAAAGGTTTGAAGCTATTACATCCTCTAAATGTGGGTGACGAGTGAAGCTGACGGGTGCACTGCCACATCCATTCTCACCGGCGTTCTTCGCAAGGGCGTGTCGACGCGGAATCCGCACAGCCGCACAACGCGTGTCGGGACACCTGCCGCACGCAAGCGGCGGGCAAAGGAGCGTTCTCGTGCGGCAGGTGTCCCGACATGTGCCGTGCGGCTGTGCGGTAAGCGCGTGCACAGGCCTGATGTTCCTCGGCCGTTCTCACAATGAGCAGTCGACTCATACTTCCCACGCACGAAAGCACAAATGCAGCACCTGGACTGGACTAACATAGAGCAACACACACTAAAGCTGTACCGTTTCACTGAAGGACCCTGCCCCTCACGTGGTATTTTTTTTTCATTATTATATGAAAAAAAAACATGGTAAGGCAGTCGACCTTAGAGCCGGTTATACCGAAAGCCGCCGAAACACTAAAAATAATCAAGAAGGCGAGATATGATCTGAAGAACTATCTACATATACCGTGTCTGGCGCGTAAAGCACTAGCAGAAACTAAGGGCGTACTCAAATACATACAGAGTGGTCACATAGGTTACCACGGATGTCACGTGTTTCTGCAGCAACCTTCCCACGTTCCAATTTAAATCTGCTTCTACATCCAACACTTAGATACCATATTAAGAAGAACACACCTATGCACGTGCTATTGGCTCACTGTTGAAAAAAAGGCTGGCTTGCTTTGCAAGAACATAAAATGGTAATATATCAAGCGTTAGATCGACAGCCACTTTCATCCTCGAAGGTATTAGCCTAGTCTATCACCTGGCTTGCTGCTACAGCTGTCGCGTACAGAGGCCAACACACATGTCCAGAACACTGAAACGTCGTGCTTTGGACTGCGCTTAATTCTTCTGCTGATTACACCTGGTTTGAAAAAGCTTTGCATGGCTACTAGGGGTGAACATTCAAGTGTACAGTAGGATATTTGATTTGATCGATTGATATGTGGGGTTTAACGTCCCAAAACCACCATATGAATATGAGAGACGCCATAATGGTGGGCTCCGGAGATTTCGACCACCTAGGGTTCTTTAACGTGCACCCACATCTGAGCACACGGGCCTACAGCATTTCCGCCTCCATCGTAAATGCAACCACCGCAGCCGGAATTGGATCCCGCAACCTGCGGGTCAGTAGCCGAGTACTTTAGCCACTAGACCACCGCGGCGGGGCACAGTAGGATATTTATACCAACTCGTTATGGTCTTGCGCAGTGCCGGAAAGTGCTGGATCGTCCCCGACAAGTCTGCTGACCCCTGCACGTATTATTCATCAGTATAGGTGTTTATTGTATATACCATAGCGATGAAGCGCCGCTAGAGCTGTAACAATAGCCGACTGTTCCACTATGAAAGCCAACCCCCACTCTAAAAATTTATGTCCACACTCGTGCCTACTTGGCAGAAGCAGATCCAAACGCTGATTATGCAGCCCCCTCTTTCGCACTCAAAATTCACTTCCTCGTGCTATCGAGCAAGTAAGTCGAAGCTGGCTGCAGCTCTAGATATTTTCTGGACAAACCCAAACAATCGTGCGTTGGATCAATTCCGACGCTGCTATAAACGCACTATCCGTAATCGATTTATTACAGCAGTTTCACTGCATTCGAGAGACGCCTCGCGCTGCAGGGCGTGCGAATCGACGTCCGTTTTATGCAAGGAGTTCATCAAACTAAGCATTCGCAGCGAAAGAATGGAAATTAAACAATTAAACAGGCAACAGTGTATGGAAGCAATGAATTACTGTAATTTGCATTCCGTCTGTGCTGGAGTATGTAGTCACTGTGCTCGGTTTACGGCCCGAAGGCCACATGGTTCGATGCTACAGGTTTGCTAAGGGTCCGTGAACAGCGCGAAACCAGTGGAAGTTAACCAACACCAGATGGACAAAATTTCCGGAGTGATTCACTACGATGTCCCAAATGATATCTTCGTTGTGGGACGCAAAACCCCAACAGATGTAACTTTTTTGCATTCCCTTTATTTTAGTATGACCAGGTTTCGCCCACGAAAACTGTTAACACAGCTCGGCGCAATGTGGTCAACATTTTTTGGGGGTAGCTTCGATGTTGTTTCTGACTGTTTTGTCGAGATTACGCGATGGGCACAAGTGGTATTAGGTTTATTCGGGAGCCTGCCCGAGTACCAATCAGTACTGCTTAAAATACGCCACGTTCCGGCGACGACGAGATAACTCGACGGCCCTTTACGCTTTGAAACGATGTGTGCACAATTGGTTGCACCACTCGTTTTTGCTATTTTCATCTGGCAGAGACCACAAACGAACAAGATATACCGTACTTTGAATGACTTTAACTTCCTGCATAATACAATTGTCTTCATTTTAACCTCATTTTGCAGTGTACTGAAGCATATTACCACTTTTATGAAGGCGCTATCACATTCGACGAGTAGTGTAATGTGCAGCTTCTTGCAAGCAGTGTGAAAAGCAAACTTTTTTTTGCTCAAAACGGACAGAACCAAAAGTGACTGCGCTATATTCCATGGCTGAGATATTATACTGTTTATTCCAAAAGTAAATATCAAGGACTTAAGGGTAAAGGCAACTTTATTTATTTATTTATTAGAATACCCTCAGGGCCCGTAGGGCATTACAGAGGGGGTGGGTACAACATATATAACATACAAGAAAAAAGACAATATAAAGAAACAAGTATCAGATGCGCAAATCAGGAAGGCAACATGAGTCAACTAAAAATGTATAAGAATTCAAGCACATACAAGACAAAGATAGATAATAGAAACTGCGTATAGTTACAAGCATTGCTGAGAAATTGCAGTCTTGAATAACAAAGGGTCTGTTATTGATACAACGGAAGAGGGAAGCAACTTATTAAGGATAAGCAACTATAACGCATATAAATTTAACAATTGTTTCATTATTCTTGTTGCCATAAAATAACGAGTGCCTTGAAGTAATGTTGTAGTGAATTCGCTCATTTACAAACAGTTTTTTCATGGGTGGCGGCTGAGAGGGTTAACTGTCCTTGCCGTCATCAGAGTGTAAACTATCAAGGCATACTTTATACCAGTGTAAGCTCACATTTCTAGCAGCTTTGAAGAATGCGAAATCCAGCGAGCCGATATTCTATTATAACTGAAGCCGCACGAAAAACGTGCGCGAAGTGAGCAAGGAAACTGCGCGAGTACAAAGCATGTCACTGATATTCTTGGCAGTTTGGCCCAATAAAAAGTTGTGTCGCTACCAGTAACAAAGTAACTACCACCTTTTTCACCATCACTTCCACTTGAAAATATTTCAACACTGAAGATGTTTTTATTTCAGGTTTTCTCTTCTGGGGGCCGAGTTGGCACTGGTCATAAACGGAATGTACCACAGAAATTGGGCTAAATTTGGGTAGACACCAGTGGCCCACTATAAATGCAGGAAAAAACTCATCCTTAAGTGGCGATGTGCCACTATGAGGCCTACAAAAAATTGTCATCATCATTGACGAGCATGTACCACAGAAATTAGGACACTGCTACTACTCCCTGCCGATCCACTAAAACGAAGAGAGAAACCATTTAGGCTTATTTGTGCACATGTGTATTAAAGTGGCATGGTCAAATTGCAATAACACTCCACTGTCTCATCAAAGTTGAACAGAGAGTGTAATAAAAAAATGTGTGACATATCATATGTGAAAAACTTAGAAAACACAAATGCCTTATGATGAAGGCAGTACTACAAGCTGCGCTGTTTTATAAGTGTCCGCGAAGCGAAGCTGACTGTATTTCTTTTTACCATATTACGAAGGATCCATGTTTACATGCTGACTCATATTTTCAACACGACGGCGCTTGAACCTAACAGTTCTCCGTGAAGTCTCCGGCTCGATTCCCGAAGACAGAACCGCCATTTAGGCAGAGTGTACAAAAAAGGCGAATCTCGTTGGAGCTATATTGTTTAAAATATTGATACGCCGTTTATCCCACTACACTGGCGTTATCAGAGACCCTCAGGCCGGGTATTGGGTGAAGTTTACGTTAAGTATAAGCTCACATGCGTTCTTATCCTTCAGTTTTAACCAAAAAGTCGTCACTGCAGCTGGGATTTGTACCTGCGTCATCGTGTGTTTATCAGCGGGCATCATGTCCGCTAATCCATCGCGCATTAGCAAAAAAAAAGAACATCCCGCCTAACTTTCCGAAGCTTTCGACTATAACGCGCTTCATAATCATATCTTGAATTGGGCGCGTTAAATGCCATAAGTTGCTGTTAGGCCACCGAAGCAGGTCCTATCAAATGGGGTACTTGTTCAATGTAATGAAAGAAAACTTATATCAGGAAACAGCGTTGTAGAAGAGAATACGAAGCAAGGAACCAACAGGGCACCACACGAGGCACCCATTATCAATTAAACGTTGTTCTGGTGAATAATTGTATATGAATATATACGCAGCAACAGTTAATCACACATAGCAAATTGAATCAAACCAAGAAACAGTGCACATAAACAAAAAAGAAATCATTTGACGAGGAAAATAAGAGGTATCCATGATAATCCAATAACAAGAAGAAATCTTTCAGAATACCATCAATTTTATTATCTGACAAACAAGTTTCACATTTCTCAGCTAAATTGTCATGATCCCATCACCATTTCTTTTTTTACACATGCGTGCATCTCATATTCATCGCCACACAGAATTAGCGTATGCTCGCTAATATGCCGCATTGTCGATACCCCGTAAAATAAGATGGGCGCCTGTTTTTGCGCGTGTGATTGATTCAAAGCATTGTGACTGACGTCGCACTACAGAAAAAAAAATCGAGCAGTGAACGACTGCAACAAATGATTTGCTACTAAGTGGTCTTTGGAGACCAGTCGCTTTCTGGCTAACTTGGCTACGCTAGCAGTTCGTGCCAAGTGTGAACGCGTCTCAAAGGGCCCCTCACCAACCCACCTGCAAACACGAGGAAGTATTGAAAATGAGTACCACGGAACCTTGCAAGGTGGCGGAAGGACAATACATGTGTCCGTGCTTCGAGCCGAATGAATTCACCCTCGCGCTGCCAATAGCTAGGTTGCTGGTTAGCTCGATTGGTAGAACGACCGCCCCGGCAAGTCGTTCGTCCCAGGTTCAAACTCGGGACCAGGACAATTTTTTCCGTGACTAAGAGGCTTTTCTTTCTGACAAATTAGAACCGATTTATTTTTGACTTCGTGTGACAAATGGGTGGTTGTGCATTTTCCTATTCCCAAAGACAAGAAAGCGGTCATTACCGCGTAAAATATCGCTATGGTTCCTTCAGGTGATATCTCCTTTTCGACACATCTTTCTTAAAAGCGTGTGTACAACGTCAACACTAGGCGCTGGGCCTACCTATATCTTGTGCTTGTCGGATTAAAGCTGTTGTCCCCGCTGGCACACTCGCTCACCCACAAAACGAAGCGAAATCAGTTGACCACGCACAATCTCATGCGAGACAGGGAAAAACGTATGGCCAGTTGCATCGCGAAGAAATCCATGAGACAATTCACATCAGATATTCCGCGTATAAGGACCTATCTAGAATGTGTAGGCCACACGAATCACTGATCTTTATTTTTTTTAATTTATGATACTGCTAGTTCCAAGTAGGGGTTGTGGCAGGGTATATCACACATCAAAACAACAGTGAAAAAAAGAAAACGAAGCTTGAAGGAAACGAGAAACTACAGGAGCTAATAATGAACTCCTTTTCGGTATTTTCAGAGACTGCCGAGGGGCCATTAAAGTTGCATTTCGAAATGAGGGTGCCATGTCGCTAGGGTTTTAGAGCAGGCCCCGCCACCTGCGCCACATTCTAGCAAGGGTGAGAATCCAGCAAGCCCTTGCCTCTGGGGTGCGCCTGATTATTCTGGCCAACAAAACAACTAACGGGCTCATTTTCGCTGCCACAGCCATACATAGGCACGCATGATGATGCGCAATCATTCAAGCGCATAAAGAAACGAAAAGGCCAAAACGAAAATCGATAGACAAAGAAAAAATCGGCCCCGTATCTCCATGATAATCTGCAAATGCCGTAGAAAGACGATAGTCTTGCGTGTGGAGAGAGCGAACGAAACAATTAACACTCATGGATAAATGCTAGAAGCACACTTGCTAGGTACCCACTAAGTTATATATATTCAGAAATTCTGCACAGTAGGCTGGTATTCACTATACCATCCTTCGTCATTTTTTTGGGGAAGCACGGTTCCCCCTAAAGACTTGCAATGAATTTTCTATTGCATTCAGCGGCTGACGACGAAGAAGAATTAAGCATGAATTGGGTGTTTGATACATTATGAGATAAAAAAAAACAGCTTTCGTAATGTGTGGGAGCGTTGGACGACCCACACACTACGATTCACATCGTGTGAGGCCCGGTTGTTCCTTTGCTGTTCTAAAACGCTTTATTACTCATCGTGATTCCTTTCGAAACATCAAGCCTGCCTAAAGCAAGTTGGCGTACTAGTTACAAGCACCAGCATAGCTCAGCGGTCGAATACTGGGCTGGCACGGAGTGGACCCGGCGTCGAATGTCACTATGTCACCTGATGTCTTCAGTGTTTTTTCTTAGTTGTTTTCTTTATTTCATGCAATAGTGGTTAGGGACACCGGTGGTGGCGGACAACTACGGCGCTGCGCGTTACCCGTGTCGTGATCTCATAACAGCTTTCGCTGTAATACCAAAAGCGACATGCAAGAACCAATGCGTAGGCTTCAACCAAGCAGAAAGTTGGACGAGTATGTCCCGATTCACGCTTCAGAAGGCGTGGACTTGAATACAACGCCTTTGAATGTGAGGAATAAATTTGCCAATGTAAAACGAAGGTACCAGGCGTACATGGCGCGGAAAATTTGCCTCATCTCTTCATCCTCGAGGAAACCGTCTGAAGACGTACGTGACTTCGGAAGTGAGCGGCCGGTTTGATCCAGGAAGGAAAGTTTTTTGGAAGCAGTGTATAGCATCCCGTTTCTTGCCCTTAGGGCACGCTCTTCTTATAGCCTACTGGTTGTCATTCTGCGATGTATTTCACGATCCTGACATTGAGAAGAGAAAAAGGAGGCGATACGGCATTTGTACAATTGTTTTCCTCTTTAACTTTTCGTTTAAATTTTTCTTTGATTTATATTGCGGATCGCAGTTTTGAGTAGGGAACAGCGGTAGCAGTTGTTTGTAACAAATAATATGGAAGATACTGAAATAACGATAAGGAAATCTCAACTCGGCGCTGTTAGAGATCTTACAATATATATATATATATATATATATATATATATATATATATATATATATATATATATATATATATATATATATATATATATATATATTGCCACGCTGTGTTGGTGGGAAAAGACGAGAGCGAAGAAGTGAATGGCAGCTGTGGCTGAGTAAACAGTCCTCCACTTCGATTTCCTGCCTATCGTTTTCTCTCGCGACAATAGATATATATATATATATATATATATATATATATATATATATATATATATATATATATAGTGAAGAATAAAGGAGCACACTTACGAAAATTTGACGAAGGCCTGAAAATTTGACGAAATCCTGACGAAGGCCGTGCGACGGCCGAAACGTAGAGTAAACAATTATCAAATTTTCGTAAGTGTGCTCCTTTATTCTTCACTATGATTGCACCGGACCCACAGAATTTCTTTTTTGAATCATATATATATATATATATATATATATATATATATATATATATATATATATATATATATATATATATATATATATATATATATATATATATATATATATATATAGGCAGGCATGGTGGTTGAGTGGCCATAGCGTTGCATATAGTCCAGTAGATCCTACGTGAGCGGTCACAACGTGGTTTACTTCGACATTTCGGCCTAGAGTCTGGCCTTCATCAGGATGAAGGCCTTACTCTAGGCCGAAACGTCGAAATAAACCACGTTGTGACCGCTCACGGAGGATCTACTGGAATATATATATATATATATATATATATATATATATATATATATATATATATATATATAAACTTCGCAGGAAAAAAATGGGATGTGTTGCTTTTCGTTCATAGGCGGGCCATTTAGGATGAGGAAGCAGATGAGTGGGGAGTTAGCAAATGAAACCGCACTACTAACAAAATCAGAGGTTTGCTATTAGAGAAGTACTTAGGCCTTCTTTATTTAGTCGCATGAGCAATGAGCAGTTTCTCTTTCAATCACTACTAGTCCATCACTTACGTTCCATTAATGGAATATTCAGAAAAGATCTTAAAACTTAGACTGACATGAAGTCGATGGTTCTCATTAAAATTGAGAATTTATACAGGGTTTAATGATGTAGGAGCATTATTTTACTGAAGACAAGGGCCGACCTACCGTTTATAACAGAGTTTTCGCAATGTGACTGCAGCGAGAGAACCCACAGTCGAGCAGAAGCAGCCAAACTGGGCCCTGTCGTAACTAGAAGTCAACATGACTTCCACGTGCCCCCCCACCCCTCCTTTTTTTAGGATGAGGCATGCCAGGCAGGGCTGTCGTAGAAAGACCGGCGTGAAACAGGCGTTTCACCTTTTTTCCCGGTACTGCCATGGTATAGTCCTGCTCGTACGATCGACGCAGAGACGACGTTTAGATACGATGCTCACGAGCCTTTCTTTAAGATGCAAAGCACTACTTTGACTCATGTGTGTAACGCGATACGTACGTGTGTCCGTACGAACGCGCGGCCACGCGTTTCCTTCGCCGTAGGTGTTGGAGCGTTGCCAAGTAGGTCATGCCGCAGCCTCGCAGCTGCACGCTGACGTCACTCTCTCCCTCATTCGCAGCACGCTTGCTGCAACGCCCGCAGCTGCCGGCTCCTACACCCGCTCGCAACATACTTCTCCCACGCTTCACCTTCTCCATCTCCCGAAACTCTCAACCACTCGTCGAGTGGAAACACTCTTTCAGCTCGCTTATCTGCGATAAAACTTACATGAAACCCAACTTGCATACAATGTCTTTGCGTTTTAAACAAACATTTACTCGAGTGAACGCTACACTGAGTTTCAGTTAAACCGTTCTTCCAGCCACCGTGGCGACGACCGTTTCAAACGGGTCAACGCCATGCGCACCGCTTCTGCTTCGCTTTCCATTAGGGTTCTCTTCGTATATGTAGTCCATATTTTTATCAAGGCCTTAGATTAGTCCAAAAACACGAAATGTGAGCGTCGGTGTCGTTAAAGCGTCAACAAGAGAGGCATAAAAAATTGTGCTGTTAGCCTTATAAGTGCTCATAACATCAGAGGTTGCCCAAAGTTTGTGGTCTGATAATGGCATAACATGTATGTGACATAATGCCGGGTCACATGATGACGTCACCACTTGGCATTATCGCTTGGTGGAATGGGGGCCAGTCCCGGTGCCACTGACTGCTAGACTTCGTGAGGTGCATAAAGCTTTCCATGAGTCCGATTACGCGGGCTCTGCAAAACCACGTTACGCACAAAAATCTTTTGGTAGAGTGAGCGTGAGGACGTCTATATAATCAATTAAGAAGCAAAAAAATTATACTTGTGTACGCAAAGAATCAAGTGCCACTTAATGTTAGTGCGATTGCGGCTGACCAAAAGGCCCCACTGTCCCTTACGAAGTCGCCTAAGGTGGCTCCGTGTTGATTATGTTGATCTTACCACCAGCAGCAACACCTCACACGAAAGCATACTGCATCTAACGTACTTTTGCGCTGCCTCAATGATCGGCGAACTTTTGATCAAGCATTGACGACGTGTTACATACAAGCTCACGGTGTGACATCATAACGAGGTCACAGACTTTTTTAGATCTGTGACACCATGGTTACGTCCCTAAGGGACGCTACAACCACTTTGTCTAAGATCACTGGTACTTTTTGAAACAGCTTGTGTGAACACCAGTGCCTCCAAATGTATCAACGGGACGAATTTCCTGAAGCACTGCCTGAGTTAAAGCAGTTCGTAAGTCTTTTGCCATTCTTTCCCAGTGTGGCATTTTTTATGGCCTATCTGCGCTTCGTCTCACCTCGCGATGACCTGGAGGCTCCCCAGTTCGCCATAACCTGGAAAAACACGTCAGACGGACCTTTTTCGTCTCCCGAAAATCGGCTCTTTCAGGAAGCGCGCCCTTTTGTGACAAAGAAAACTCACTCCCCTGGCCTGCCACGCCAGGCCTTACAGACAGCAGTCCGAAATTCTTGATTTGAGATAAGCTGAGGAGGAGGTTAGCATCAATAGTTTACGCTAACTATCCTATAATTCATTAGTCGTGAATTTCTTACGTGGTTAACTTTTGCTTATAGATTATTTGTTTCATGGCCAATCTCCCAGAGTGGGTGTTAGCCATACGTAGAGGTTACTATCATCATCATCATCATCATCATCATTCGAACAAGCTGCACCAACACAGGCAGAGCATCCAAACACCGAAACCAAAAGTGAAGCTTCGGAAACCACTAAAACGCGTGTCTAGGGCTGCTTCAGGAGCCTCCTATGAGGATAAAATGAGAGGAGATGGAAGGCAATGAACAAACGTGTTACACAGGTTAGGTGTGGGTGGACCGGAAATGAAGCATGAAGCACGTAATGTAAGTTGACGTTTTGAAAAGCTGGAAAAGAAAGAGCAAAATTGACTGGAAAACAAACATTTGGAATTTGTGAATACTACGAGCAAGGTTGAGTCCAAACCCGGTGTCGGAAGTGTCAAAATTTGCCGACAATGTCTGCAGGAAGTGACAAGCGGCACAGCGAGCTCACGTCCAAATGGCAGCACCGACACAGCGCATTGTTTCCTCTTGCTATTGCAACAGTCAAAGCTCAGAAAAGTGCTTATTGAACAAAACCTTGAATCGACAAAAGAAAACTAAATT
>NW_027465206.1:0-36365 GCF_043290135.1 Rhipicephalus microplus | reverse complement strand
TAGTGCAAGGTTCCGATGGCCCGGCGAGCATGAAAAACACGGCCTGTACAACGAAAAAGAAGCGGTTCGTTAGCGGCATCTTTCCAGCCGCTTCGCCGTGCCCACTGAAGGTCCAACTGTGTGGCCTGTCTTTAAAAGGGCGATCCAACGATGACGTCACGGGCATGCAATGTTCCAGAGGGGGCGTATCCAGTATGTCCAAATTCGATGAAGGCACTGGACAGTAGTTAGCAGAGACAGATGTAATCGCCGCAACTTCATTCCCGGTAGTGCAAGGTTCCGATTGGCCCGGCGAGCATGAAAAACACGGCCTGTACAACGAAAAAGAAGCGTTTCGTTAGCGGCATCTTTCCAGCCGCTTCGCCGTGCCCACTTTAGTTCGGGCCTTTTGACTTCTACAGTTGTAGAAGTCAAAAGGCCCGAACTAAACTCACGGTGTCATGTATTTATATCTTTTCACGTTTAACTGAACATGATGCAGCCATGACATATTTGAGATAAAGGTAAAAAATGGGCTGATAATTCCGAACATGCGTACCATGGTTTAACTTGCTGTACAAAATCACAGATACACCTGCAATAGCTAGATAATTCTATGTTTTTTTTTCTTGCCACTTTTCGGGGCCAGACAAACGAAACCGAATGGCTGACAGTTTTAGCTGTCTTCGTCTCAAGGAAAAAAAAAACTGAACTGTGAGGTATTGCCGTTCGCATTCGATCAGTGTTAGGGACCATCCTGCTATTCTGTGTATAGTGAATTTGCGGCTCTCGTTGTAGCAATACAACGGAGCCCATGCGAGCAAACAAAATGCTTGAACGACGTCATCGAAACGTGCATATCCGCAGTTTCGACGAAATGGGGCGCTACGACGTTGCCGCGGGCATAGACCACGTGCTCAACGCCACGCGCCCCCAAGCTGACGGTCTTGGCATTCTCCCAGGGAACGATCGCCAATTTTATTCTGCATTCCACAAGGCCAGAGTACAACGAAAAGGTAGAGGCTACATGAAAGACTGCTTTTTTTTTCTTTGGGCAACCACAGAACGTTCTTTGTTAAAACCGCAAGTATTACAATTTTATTGTGCTGCAGTGCACCAAAAAATGTGTTTGTGAAAATAAAAGCAAAACAGGGACAGGAAAGTTAACCACAGAACTACTCTAATTCGCTACAATTTACTAGAAAAAGGGAAATAGGTTTCAAAAATAAACAATGAAGATAAGACGAGGTGTCTGTGTCGACATTGCAAATACATAACTGTAAAACCGTCCATGTACTGCGCACCAACATTATTTGCGAGCAGTCACCATTTGTTGTACACCTCGATTTCTCGAAGAAAGCGCAACAACATACTCAGGACAGCTTGCCTTGCATACGGGGTAGACCCATGCCATTGGATTTTGCTTTTTGTGTGAGGTAAGCCACCTGACACTTGTGGTGTGGCTCGGAAGGCTGCCGTCCGGAGTTAAGCGGTCACGACATTCACGTGGGATCTAATACCGTCGAAAGTGTATTCGCGTTTCTGCCGTAGACACCTATTCGCTCCTTTCTCTGGTGTGAGCCACGGTCAACAGTGAGGTTACTTCTCGAACTTGTGGTTTTTTTGACATATTCTCCTGCTCAGAATGACTGTGTTTGTGATCTATGTATTCGTGTTGCTAGTGTCGATGCTTTCCTCCTTTTCCAGCTTTTTTTCTCTAGCATAAACGAACTAAGCCGCCTCGCCTACGGAGTCTTTATAGTATGCTACACAACTTCAAGACAAGCCAGTGCCATAGCCAGTAGGGGTCTCTAACACCCATCCCCGTTCCCGAAATTCAGATGAAGGGTGGTGGTTCAATGAGGACAAAAAATAACATAAGCATTTTTTCAAAAACATCCACAATGCCCCCCTCCCTCCAAAAAATTCCCATTGCCACGGGTCTGAGACAACCCTTCTCTCTATTTTCTGCTCTACATACGAACCCGAGTCAGCCTAAATACAAACAATGGTAACGCATTGGCCACAAGTAGACAGCTTCTCTTAATAGCCCGCTGACCCTAAGCGGGCACCTGGGCCACCTCTGTTCTTACAGTTCAGTACCAGCATGCAACACTACAAGCTCGTCAAACTGACTTATTTTCCACGAATATTGTTTTTTGACAGCGCAGTGTATTCTTTTAGTGTGGTAGCCTAATAAAACAGTTTATCAACTAATACCCGCTCGAGGCTCCATCTTTCCTCAGGTGAACCTATTTGGATGCTAAAGCAATCAAATATACACAAAGAGATATGCTGTTCCTACAGATATACTTCTTTTGATGACTCAACTGTTCCTAATAGCAGAATAAACAGAGGCCGAACGTGCTTAATACCTACTTCAATAGACCATAGTGTACCATTACGGACTTCAAATATTTCTTCAAAGAGGAGGAAGGCGAATTTCCCTCAATATGTGCCCACGGGTGGTTTTAAATGTTGACATATTATGTCTTTGACTAATAATGAACGTGAGAAAATGAACATTTGGAGATAAAAAAATGTGTGCCCACATTGCTACACTTTATCGGCCTGAAAATGGTCAAGTGATGAAAGTAAGCCGTCCGTCTACATTGCAACATGCCGTCACTTTGCATTGAGAGTCATAAGTATTAATGAGTTTAATGCTGATTTGTCTTGCTTTTCTCCTTTGCAGGTCTCACTATTAATAACGTATGGCCCTATTGGAAATATCACTCACGTAGGGTATCCAACCAAGCTGATTCTTCCATATGCGCCTTACCTTTTGGCAAGTTCTGCTCAACACTTTTAATTATAATGTTATGTCGCAATAACGTTAAAATTGTTATATAAAAACGTTGTTTAGGCTACTTTGTTCGCGACTTCTTGAACGGAAGGAATATTTTGCGCAAAATAGCACTCGAACAGACAAAGAGCATGAGAGGGCGTCAAACATGCGCGCTACAGCGTAAAACATGATGAGTTCTTGTGATGCAAAGTTTATAGACACGATTCCCTAGGGACTCTTAGTTTTCAGTTGGATTATCACGAGGGTCGTGCCCTTGCTGGCTCTTGTGATATACCACAGTTGGAATGAGCACGAGTCCTGTTCTCTTTTGTCTGTCCGCGTGCTAATATCTTCGCGCTAAATATACTGCTTTCTTTGAAGATGTTCAAAGGCCTCTAACCCCCGTATTCTAAAATGTCCCTCCACTCAACGCTTCACCTTCAATTGAGAAGGCCGATGGTAGCGCCATCTCTAGGTAGGGAAATTCACTGCATATCAGCGATAAGATGTTGCGATTCCTGGGTAGCGCAGTGGCCACTTTCAGCCGAGCAGTGGCGCAGTGCTCAACCCTGTCAAGTGAACGGCGAAAGTCGAGTCGAGGAGCATTTGTGAATACGGGGGTAAACCACTCAACTTCAAAGGCGTGACGGCAGTATTTTTTTGCCTTCCCTGTCCTTCCTGCCAGCGATATCTCCTCCTCGCCACTTATTTGTCCATAAAACCTGTGCAATATCAGTACTGAACGTTGAGCCAATTAGAATTTTGAACTTTTCGACTCTACTCTCTTATCACTGTTTGTGCAGTCGCGAACACAGAAAGTGAAGCGAAACCAGTATATCCCGCACAATTGCCATGCAATACAAAGAAGAACGGTCATGCGACTACATGGTACAGCAGAGTACAGAGCCCCGATTCACAACAGATATCTTTCATATATTGACCAATCAAGAGCCTGTTTCATGCTGACGTCGCGTGAACAAACTTCTGATGTCATGAATCAAGCCGCGAGATTGGGAAACGCCAGAAGAGAATGAAATGCTCATTTTTTTTGTATTCACGGAGGCTGCTTGAGGATTCTTCAGAGTATTTTTCGGGGAAACCCTGATGTACGTGTCTGTCCCAGCGTTGCTGGTTGTGGGTGAAAGATTGACGTGGCCAATCAGCGAGAACTCTAGGTCAGGGGCTGAAACCCGTGGCCACGGAGGCTTCCAGTGTGGCCCACAAGATTTACAAGCCATACAATATTGGTGACGTTGCAAATCGTACTCGCAGTGTTTCCTCAATCATTGCTTGTAATAGTACTTTGTTCGCGTAACCTATAGCGACGATGCTGCTCTCGTGCAACTTTATGGATGCATATTGGGCACTTTTACGTATAGAGTTATGGCGTATAGTGTCATTTTACAACTGCGCATGCAGTAGAAGTTCTGGAATAGCTTTAAACGACCACTTTTATGCACAGAAATGTTCGTTTTTTTGTGGCATGGTTTAAAGCGATGCGTGCGGGTCCTGACTACGCCATTACGCTCTGTTGTTGAAGCGAAGCTCAAGCGTTTTCTGAGCTGTTTTTTTTATTTCAATGCGTATAGAGCCCGAAAATTCTTAAATATGCGGACGCTACTGGCTACCTTTAGTTGGCGTTGTGAAAACCCAGAAACGTATCTGCATAATACATATTAATCAAGTAAAAGTAAATGTCATCGTGCTAGCTCAGCCGGTAATAAGGTTTCCCTGGTCTCTTTTGCCTTTGCCTTTGCGACTTGAAGGAAAAATTTTTTTCCTTTTCTTATGATTTGATGTGTTGATGCACTCATTCCCCACCTTCGAAAGCTGCCTGCCCTAGACGCAGTTTCACACTGCCTTAGAGATCACAGGCATTGTACACTTCCGGCAGTTCCTCCACCTTACGTGTTCTACAGTGCCTCTGTGATTGGTGCACCTTTGGTCGAGCGACGCTGCCATTTAATTGAGGGTTATCACTTGAACATTGTATTTCTGTGTGACGGCATGACACCTGATGTAATGTGACATTATTTTGGCGTCATAACGAGGCCGCAATGTAGGTTGCCAGCTCCATGAGAATGATGTTAGGGTGACGTCATGAAGAAATGACGAGTTTTTGGCATCACCCCTGTTGGCCACGACTGTCACGTCGCATGCTTTATTTAAAGCATCGTGCCTCAAACAATGCCTTCTGCTTGTCCTTACAGAAGCTGGTCTACCCGTTTACGCTAGGAGGTTTTCTCGGCGCAAACCACGACTTGCGAGGGCTCCTCACCGCAGTGTGCAATTTATTCTGGTCTGTGCACTGCGACATTGGCTTTCTGCTTACCGGCATGGTCAGCCCCGAGCAATTAAATAAGGTAACACGATAAGCTGATAACCAGCAATAAGTTAGCAAAACTAAGAGCGATACGGTGTTATCCTCGACCTTAACCAACAAAGCCACGAAGTGCACTCTGATACAAACCTACTCTTTTTTTGTTTTACAAATTTTCCCCTCCTTGTACCCGTACTCGTTCAATGCTGTATTATACTCTCGCCTAGAGGCGTTGACGTTTGTAGACGACAGCAGCTATCCTTTTCGCAAATTTATTAATGTCGACCTGCATGTCCGCACATCTGCATTTTACCAGCGGAGAAGCGTTGGCTTGACAAACTTCTCTGGTCGATAACACAGGTTACTATGAATCATCACGAACGACTTCTTCCGACCCTCTTCGTCCGCACGTCCTACTCGGCTTCCGAAGCATATCCGCCCATCAGTTCGGCTTGAGATGGAATGACCGGGATGGACTCGATATTACAAAATGCAGAGGAGCAAAATAACAACTATGCAACGCGCAATAAAAGTGGTTGCCGAGTTGACATTAGGCTACGAGTAGCTAAGGTCTGGAGACGAGCGTCGTCGGCACTCGGGTGTCTAGTAAAAGTGCAGGAAAAGTGTTTATGAGCACCATATGATTCCATTGCTATGAGTGAGAAAACTGGAGAACAATAAAAGAAAAGGCAACACAACAGGGCAAAAAAGAAAGAAATAGAGAAAGAGAAAGTTAAATACAAATAAAAAAGAGACAGAAAGTAAGGACTATGCATTGTAGAGAGTATCAGGGAATGGGAAGGTAAGTGAGAGAGAAGTGTGATCTGAGGGTAGCAGGAGTGAAAAGAGCAGGGGAAGGCTATCGCCTTCGATGTTACCGAGTCATTGTGCCACTAGTGCGTAGCAGTTCAACTTTCTCTTTTTTTTTATTTACACAAAAGAACATCGCAAGAGCCTTTAAAAATTTTTTTCGCTTTGGCAAACTGCTATGGCCTTGTAGCAACAAGTAATATGATCATTTTGGGAGCAGGTTACTGTACACATACCAATGGAACAGTGTGCCCATCTTAAGCATGACAGTCTCAAGAATTTGTTTGGCCGCTAACCAACTGATTCATCTCATTTTGAAGATGTCTCGAGCGGACAAGCTTGCTCAAATTGTCCTTTCCTGGGAAGAATGTTTTTCGTTTAGTGCGGCTAACAATGGTAGCGTCAACGTTGTAGTTGACGCTACCAGGTTACCTTAGTACAGGCACCTTAGTACAGGCACCTTAGTACAGGTTACCTTAGTTTACGCGCAGGTTACCTTAGTAACCTGCGCTTCGCCGATTACATTGCATTGCCGAGTAACTGAAGGGACGAATTGCAACTTATGATTATGGAGTTAGACAAGGAGAGTAGAAAGGCGGGTCTTAAAGTTAATCTGCAGAAAACGAAAGTAATGTACAACAACCTCGGAAGAGAGCAGCGCTTCGAGGTAGGTAAGAGTGCACTTCAAAGTTGTAAAAGACTATGTTCGCTTATGGCAGGTAATAACCGTGAAGCCGAACCACGAGATTAAAGTAACTAGAAGAATAAGAGTGGGGTGGAGCACATTTGGCAAGCACTCTCAAATTATGAGAGGTAGATTGCCACTATCCTCAAGAGGAAGGTATATAACAGCTGTATCTTGCCGGTACTTAGCTACAGAGCAGAAACCTGGAGACTTACAAAGAGGGTTCAGCTTAAATTGAGGACGACGCTGCGAGCAATGGAAAGAAAAATCGTAGGTGTAACCTCAAGAGACAACAAGAAAGCAGAGTGGATTAGAAAACAAACGGGGGTAAGGATATCATAGTTCAAATCAAAAAGAAGAAATGGACATGGGCCGGGCATGTAGGCGTAGACAGGATAACCGCTGGTCATTAAGGGTAACTAACTAGTTTCCCAGAGAAGGCAAGTGGGTTAGGGGAGACAGAAGGTTAGGTGGGCAGATGAGATGAAGAATTTTGCGGGTATAAATTGGCAGCAGCAAGCACAGGACCGGGTTAACTGGCAGAACATCGGAGAGGCCTTTGTCTTGCAGTGGACGTAGTCAGGCTGATGATGATGATGATGATGATGTAGTTGACATCGTTGACGACGTTGGAGCCGAGAGGGATGTAGGAATATTCTTTGATTCTATCCAGCTGTGTGACGTTGCATTGTGTGTTCAGTGTGACTGAATGCGGAACATCAATACCATAACGTTTTAGCGTTGGTTTCCTCAAATGTTGATAGTCCTTCTGGCACCAGTCTCTCGTGCTACGCCGAAACATATTGCCAGTTGAGGCATTAATGTTGCCGTTTGGAAAAACACGAGCGAATGTGGTGGTACTCGACTTGGGTCTTCGCAGCAGTCCTTTCCTCTATCATGACCGCAGTTTTTCAACTTTTCCGTAATGCTGTTTTTTACAGACACGAATTCCTGTGATCGTGGGCATAGTCCGATTGGCACGAGCGTTCAAAATCTTCTTCATTTTTACCAGGTATGATCTCTCATGCACCACCCATTTTTTGGGGAGTACTTAAAAGATCCCTCATATCACTTGGATCTGCGTGAAGAAGGTGGAGCAGAGGGCTAAATGATAAAATTATGTGCTTCTTTCAGATCTACAAAGCAAAAAACCTTATCATGTACGACCATGGCGAAGCTGAGAACCGTAGAAGATACGGCCAGGTGAATAATTGCTCCACAGTTTGTTCTGACCGTGTTCTGTTCAATCTAGAGAAGCCGACACTTCGATCACAAATTATCACAATCAACCCGGCGCAGAGGTATTCCCCCAAGAGCGATATCGCGAAATATCTTGTGGACACCTTCGGAATCTCCTCGGGACATAGGAGAAGAAAAGCTGTGGCCTTCTTGAATTTTGCGCAATTGAGATCACGTGATCTCAATTGCGCAAAAAATTTTCTTAAAATTTAAAATTGCAAGACAGATACATACCAGTGTTGTTAAGGAAGGCTGAGTCCGGCTTTGGTCAAAAACTTCATTTTTCAATTTTGCAATCACATGGTAGAGCATTTATTTAGTTTTACAGAACATACCACACGTTGACGCTCGCGGTATCTAAATAATACTTTTGTCCCTTTTTCTTAGCAGGTTCCAAGAAAACGCGCGTATGCCGTAATGCAACTCGTGCAAGTTTTTCTCAAAGAACCTTTTTGGAGTTTGTGTACTTTTTTCCCCTGGAACTGCCAGGTATAACAAGAACAATACTTTCACACGAGTAAATTGATTGCATTACTTAACTGAAAGGAAAATCAGTAGCCTAGGTGCATTTGGTATTTTTTTAGTGTAAAAACAATCATAAGATTTGAATTTCAATACTTTGATAAACGTAGAGAAAAAAATGAATATTTCAGTTTTTGTTGTACACCTCCAACTTCCTTGCTACCACTTTGCAGCGTTCGGACTGTAATGCTATAGAAGTAGCAGATCTTAACAAATATAGGTATACAAAACAATAAAAAAGCACACACAAAATACACTAAACAGAATGTGCAGCGTCCGCCTTTAAAATATCTCGGAAGCTTTGCAGCCATAACGTTTATTACCACTGTAAACCTGTGAAGTTTGAAGATCAATTTCAAAATTTGGCCTCAGCTCAACTTAGTCATATAACTATAATAAATTCTTGTATCTTTCGGGCGTTTATGCATGTCACTTCAAGCGCGAAATTCTGCCCGTGTTTTGTTAGTTTCAAATTTACGCAAACATTTCTGACAAGAGCTATACGAAACATAACAATGAAAAAAATATTGGTCTTTGAGTGCTGAATAACTTTGTCATGGCCGATAGGCGAGTCTTGTCTCTCCATTTCCGTACTCTAAGGGTCAAGAAAACACGAGCAATATTTTACGTATAGTAGACATACTGACTCCCACAATTCATGTCAGAATTTACCAGAGAGAATAGATATTTACTTATAGCTCACTCTTTAGTAACACTATGCAAAATGACAACGTCTCAAGAATTCGAGTATGATAAAAACACTCCATTTATTAACAAATTTTATATTCACACTTATTCGTGCCCACGTAAACTTATTTCAAGAGGGCTTGTAGCACAAAAACGTTAATTTAAACAAATCACACGAATTCCAATTTTTTAAAATAACTTTAATTTTGATCACAGACATTTAGTCATGAAAATGACAATGAGCCGAAATAAGGAGAGCTCCAATGCAATTTTGACCTTATGTATAAGGTTGTCTTGGAGGCAACGCCGTAAGCATCCCAAAAATTTGGCCTTCCTGCTAATGAATGAGTAATGAAGGCAAGGAAGGTGTTGTCGATTTTAACCATGATGTTTTTATATCGTAATGAATGTATTATAAATGTAGAGAAAGTACAGCGGACAAAAAGACAACTTGCCGCTGGCAGGTATCAAACCAGTAACCATTGGATAACGTACCCGAGAAGGTACGATGACCATCTCCCTCCCGGCTTTTTTAACGGTCACTAATGCATGAAAACCTGTCAGTGTTAACCATCGCAGCTCGTAGTCATGATGACCGATGTGTAACACTAATTTATTTGCCAGGTGGGGATAGCTAGCGCATGATACTTTCTTTAACAGAAACGTGTTTCATGCCGGGGTTTATCAGAATTTCAGTGACATATTTCCGTCACGGATATGACGTTGTCAAGTTAACGCTACGCCAACCAGTCAGAAAAAAAAAACATTTCCACGTGGAGACGTGCCACTTGGCTGTTTCCACGTCAACAGTACTACATCTGCGAAACGCCAATAAAAGTTGTTCAAGCACTCGTACATAACTACACAAGAACCGCTATTTCTATGAAGACAGGCTTCACCTTTGTGTTATACCATTCGAATAACGAAGCAATCAGCCATGTTTTTTTTTCTCTCTTTAGTCTTGAGAGTGTCGTTGATCTATTTGATCTACTCCCGTTGATCTGACAAAACGTCCTGCTTTCTCATCCTCACACACAGGTAACTCCACCAGCCTACCCCCTGGAACGCATTCAACTACCGATAGCCATGTTTCTCGTCTCAAGGCGATATACTGTCCAACACAGCAGACGTGGCGGACCTGGCTTACACACTCGGTTCCCGCGTCGTCTTTAGCCGAGTCGTTCCTAATCCAAGTTTTAGCCATTTGGACTTTCTAAACAGCTACCGGGCGAACGATTTTCTCCACAACACCGCAATAGAACTAGCCAAAAAGTACTCTTCGCAAAACCCGTGATGCTTTGTCACAGACGGCTGTTCTTTGTTCACGCTCTTAAAATACTTCGATCTTTGCTGCAGTCAGGTTTGCTCCAGGCAGAAACAAAGTGCCAAGCTGAAGTGATGTTACCCCGGAGAAGAATTCAAGGAAAATTGTTTACAGAAGCGTTATGCATACCTTAATCATTTCATTATTAGTGAGAGCAGTTAAAACAGAAAACGATCATCGTTATTTCTGATTACTCAATAAACAGCCTGAACATGTGGTGGCCGTTATTAATCAATATTATCTATCACTTAGCCACCCCTTGATAAAACATGACCACATATTATACAGTTCCACCTAACATGAACGAAAGCTCGTTGTCACGGCTTCCACTGCTGACAATAGGAATGTGCCAGAGGCTGTCGCGATATCGTCGCGTACATCATCATATTTCGGAAAGATTTTGAAACAGGAGCAAAAAAGCAGCTTTCAATAAAAACATACTGCTAGAGCTGTCAATTCATTTTTGACACGTCAAAAGAGACACCTCGTGACGACTTGAAATTTCCGAGCTGACCTAACATTATGGGATTAATTTCAACGAAATCCAATCGGAGCTACGAGTATTGTTCGGAAACACAAAATACAATGTATTTTTCAACAGCCATACATCTTGTTTAGTGGGCTAGAAGATTCCTTCAATGGCTTTTATTCAAATGCTAAAATGGCTATTGAAAAACATGACAATGATGTGGTAGAATCTGGAGTTTAGGGAATCTTCTTCAATGAAATGCCAGAGGCATGAAGTTCCATATCTGGGACTTTGGCCAGCTTGTTCGGGCCAATCAATTTCCTATACTTGTCATATGCGAACCAAACGTATGAACGCCTTACAGATTGTCCGGTTATGAAGCTTTTTGTTTTCAGCCGTTTGCGAAGAACAAAGCAAAGTATTTGTTTCCATCCGCACGGATTTGACACCTGTTTCACACTCAGTAAGTTCCAATGACGACAATCAGAGTGTGTGTGTTTATGTAAAAAAGAATGCTGTTTCGTTCACACTTATTGGTGGATGTATATCTCCGTCAGCGCGATTTCACTGTGACAGATTAAAAGACATTGTAATGAGGACCAATGGGCCTTGGATCATGACCGGCGCTTCAACGACCATCACATGCTTTGGGGGAGCACTAGGATGAATGCCAGGAGCAGGAATATTGTTGCATTCACTTCCGACTACGACCTTTGCCTCATGAACGGTGGTTACCCAACATTTTTACGGGGTCTCACGTATGGTAGTTGCCTTATCTGACATTTATGTGACGGTGCTTCTCTCACAAATTTAAATGGTTTTGCGACATTGAGGGAGTGATCACATACCTACGTACGCAAAGATCGATGGACTCGAAAAAAATTTTTTCTTGTGGTGTTGTAATTGGCACTGACTGGTCGATGTTTACATCGCGTGTTGAAGACGCTTGCCAAGAGGGCCTTGCTTGCAGCCTGGAAAATACCATCGCGAAAGCTATGCAAGTGTCCAAATGTAATTATCATTGTCGTCTAAAGAAAGGCAGTTCGACATTGATCTGGAAAGATTACGAGCTATACGAAGGCTTGCTGAACGACGATATAGACGCACAAATCAATTTGTGACCTGAGGGAAGCAAGACGGCTTCAGAAAAAGATTCAACGACGCATTTACAAGCTGGAGAGCGAACGCTGGAAAGCATTCTGCGAATCTCTAGACGCTCATAAACCGCTGGCGTATATCTGGAGAACAGTTCGTGTCTTCGCTCCTCTCCGCAACAACGGCACCCTTTTAAAGCTTTGGCGCTCCACCATGGAAAAATAGAACTCGATGTTGCTGAAAATTTTCGCACGAGAGTTGCCGGGAATATTATGAACGAGAGCACCGACGCCATGATTGTTTCTGAGACTCCATTACCAGAAATAGACCTTCCATTCACCATGGAAGAACTGGAAGGTGCGTTAGTCGCTTCAAAGCGCACGTCACCGCCAGGTCCTGATGGTATTACTTATAGTGCATATGACCATCTTGAAAAAAAAACAAAACAAAGAACTTTCAACCTGCTTTAATAACTCCTGGCTCAGCGGCAGTGTTCCCCGAGGATAGAAAACAAGTATATTAATACCACCTCTGAAACCGGGGAAAATCACCATTGGACTTGACAGCGTATCGCCCTATTGCCCTCGCAAGCTGCCGCGGAAAAGTGTTGGAAAGATGGTTTTATTTCGTCTCGAGTGGTACTTGCAACGATACACCAACTACCCTTCCTGCATGACAGGCTTCTGTCGGGGCCGCTCTTCCATCGACTGTGTCCTCGACTTATGAACATTTGTTCAGCAAGAAAAAAAGTCGCAAGCGCATATCAGTGGCACTCTTACTTGACGTGAAGGGTGCATATAACAATGTAGCTCACGATGCCATCCTCACTTCTCTCGAAGCAATGGGCCTTGGTGGACAAATGTTTCAATGGATAAAAGACTATATAACTGGCAGGTGCTTTTTTATGCAAACAGGTGAGGGTAAAACTACTGAACACTACACCTACTGCGAGTACCTCAGGGAGGTGTTCTAAGCCCCACCTTGTTCAATATTGCCTCATTGGTCTGGCGGAGGTTCTGCCAAAGTTGGTGTGCCTATCTATATACGTCGTTGATATTTGCCTCTGAAGTGCTGCAGTTACCCGCCCTCAGGTGCGTGCGCGAATACAGCGAGCAGCAACCCTCACAACAGCCTACCTTCAGAAACAAGGCCTAACTATATCAATTGTGAAGTGCGCGTTGATTGCGTCCACACCCAAATCAATGACACCATACCCTGTTTACATCAATGGGCAGAGTGTCAAATATGCATGGAAGCATCATTTCCTGGGCATAATAAGCGACAGAAGTCTTCGGTGGAGCCCGCATTGAGCGTACTTGAAGAAGAGACTGCTATCTATTGTGCATATAATGAAATTCATGTGCGAGAAAGCATGGGGAACTTCTGTGGTCTCCGTGCTACAGTTGTACAGGTCCCCATTACATTTCTGGTCGTTTGCGCTACAGTTTGCTGGTACTGGCCAACACTTGCAAATCCAATACTAATTCATTGTAGAGTTTGCGTGGTCAGGCGCTGCGTATTTGTCTAGGACTACCCCGATGCGCTTTATACCTATGCCACAATCGCGCTTGCCCAGGGCCATCCACTGATGACATATACAGTTTCTATAGTCAAGAGTCCGACGGAATCCCGTCTGGTCGGGGACAAGCATAACGGAAATTAACGAAATGCCAACCAAGTAAAATACACAAAAATTAAAAGACGTTTCGGCTTCCCACACGGGAGCCTTGTTCACAATGACCGCCAATGGCGTAGTGCGCTCTCCTTATGCACGTGTCATCACGTGTTGCAGACATCACGCGTACACAGCGGGGAGTGTCCCAATATTTCTGTTCAACGTATGCTCAGTAGTTTGAATGGCCAGAGACTACTGCGCATAAGTGATTCGAAGGCAGCACTTCCGAGTTTGCAGTTTGCCACGCGTAAAAAGACTCATGACAATTCTTACATGAAATAAGTCACTGCCACCATCCAGCTCTAGCACAAGAGCATGATAATATATATATCAATGGCTGCCTGGACATATTGGTGTTACTGGAAATCAATTAGCCGATGATGCAGCCCAATCAGCCCATAAAGAAACACGTGTGTTCCCGATTGCTCTATAAAGGACTGATGCAGCAGGACAACTTTACTTGCTAGCTCGAGATCTTACACGCACGTTCAGGTAGTCTATACCAGCTTTCAAAGATCTCACTTATATGATCTGGATTCTTCGCTTAAGATACAGCTACCATCGCAACTCTCCAGTTCCAATGCGCCACTGTTATGCCGCCTTTGGTTGGTGTTGCATTCACAAAGGTGTATTCGTTTCGCATCGGTATGGCAGACACCTATATATATATATATATATATATATATATATATATATATATATATATATATATATATATATATATATATATATATATATATATATATATATATATATATATATATACATGCGACTCCTTTGAAGCTGTGCTCACTATAACACGCAGCGATGCCAGCTCCAGATGATTTTGAACCAACAGGATTCTCAACCATTCTGTGTGCAGAAGATGCTGGGACCTTGGGCGTCTGCCTGAATTTCGCAAAAAGCGACTAAAGTGCTTCTGCATTACTCGAAGACAAAAAAACCTGCGCGACCACCTGTAGACTGCGTGTGTTTCCGAGTGTGCTCGTGAATTTGTGTGCCTTTGTTCTCTCTCCCCAACCTCTTTTCTCCCCTTCATCCCTTCCCCAGTGCAGGGTAGCAAACGGGACGTTCGTCTGGTTAACCTCCCTGCCTTTCCTTGCATCTTTATCTCTCTCTCCTCCTATGGAGGCGGAAATGTTGTAGGCCCGTGTGCTCAGATTTGGGTGCACGGTAAAGAACCCCAGGTGGTCGAAATTTCCGGAGCCCTCCACTACGGCGTCTCTCATAACCATATGGTTGTTTTGGGACGTTAAACCCCACATATCAATCAAATCTCTCTCTCCACCTATTACTTTGTCATATTGCCAAGCGCGCTCCTTTTTTATGTTTTTAACGTAACCAGCCCATTGTACACGTGTAACCACTGCCTTGATGAAACAACGCCCGAATGACGTAGGACCTTCCAGATCATTTTTTGAGCCTACCAAAGAGGTAACTCACACAACTCGAACATTATATCAGCCTTTCTGCAACTGATGCGCATATCAGCGATGACGCCGTAATCTTGAATGGCACACGTACAGATGCTGATGGGCTTCACAGCTTTGGTGATTACTCGATGACTGACGACTTTTGTAACGCAACTAGATATCTGGCTTGCCACTGACTGCCACCACGACGACACACGCTTTGATCGAGTGAGCGCGCACGAGAGGCTCTCAAGCAATGGCTACGATCGTCTTGCGTGCAAATGTTAAATGTTCGCGACGAGTTTTAAAGCTTCATTTGACCTTTTGTGTCTAGATTGGCGCGGTTTAAGGAATGTATTGCACTGTAAACTTTTCGGCGATTTATTTGTGCGAATTTATTATTCATTCTATCTAAACGTAAGAAATATTGTGCGCTATGGAACGTTTGACCGCATTATAGGAGCAAAGTTTGATGGTCAAATGACGCGATGAAATGAATCAGGTAAATCTTAATGATTCTTTAATTAAACACACACACGCACACAGTTTTGGAGCAACACCTCGTCTTGTCTATATTCAATGCGCAGAGTCAAAGGACTGGGCTTCTTAAGACTGCATAAGGGCCCACAGAGTAAACTCCAAATTTGTTTTACTGCAAGAACTGAATGAATGAAATTCGCTTACGCTGACCCGTTTTGTGTCACGCAGCACCTCGTTTTGCCCCGCTGGTTGGACGAAAATACCAAATCTTGAGAATTTTTTATTTATTTTTAGATAAATGTTTGAACGGTGGCAAACATGACCATATTTATGTAGCACATACTTTGTACCCGAACAAAGTTTCTGCTTGACGTTTAATTTATGAGGAGCAAAATAAAAATAAAAATGTTCACTGTTCCATAGTTTTTGTCGCATCCCCCCCCCCCACCCCCTACCCTATAAACGCATACATACCTTCGAATCACGTAGAGGACTCATGTGGATTTGATCCCGACTATCGGCACGCTCTCATTTCACTTTTCGGCCGTTCTTCCGTAATGAAAACACTCGAACCTTCAGCACATGGCCGATATCGGTGACCGTCGAGCCCGCTGCACTGTCCCAAGGCGTGAGCTTGAAGGTGTACACTAGGTGAACATTCAGCGAACGAAGCACACCACACAACCACGAATCACTTCACGCACGCAGAAAAACACGGTCACCCTCACGCAGTCGCCAAAGGAAGCACGGCACACTTCGACAGGCTTCGTCAGGCTTAGCAACCCTGCTATCTCGAACGGCAGGAGCATGCATGCAGACGTCTACGCGGCAGAAACCGAGAGGTAAAAATGAGTGACGTCAGAGGCCAGGCCCGCAGAAGTCACAAACCTGAAATATTTTTGTTTGCTTGGTGGCAACGGCTGTTCTCCCCGCAACCAGTGCCCAACGTGTGTTGCTTGTACCTCGAGTTTTCTTTTTCGGGAATCAAGGTTTACCGAATAAAGTATTTCGTCCTGCACACGTCAAGCTCTTCTTTTGTCAGCGGTAATACTACGTGCCAGTATTGTGTATTAGTTTGCGTGTTCTTTAAATTTTACCAATGTGACCAATAGAAAAAAAAACAATTTATATCGCACGCCGATGTACCCTAATAAGGGTACATCGGCGTGCGACATCATCCAAATCGGATGATGTACCCTAATAAGGGTACATCATCCGATTTGGTGTGTCTGTTTAAGGGAAAGGAAGCCTGGCTGAAAAATTTTGTAGCCCATGCTGGTTCTTCGGAGCGAAGGGCTTACGCATGTGTCGTAGTTCCAGGTACGCCAAAAATGCATTTTAAGTAAGATAAGCTTTACGTCAGGGCCACTGAAACTAAGCATACAGGCTGTGCAATAAATGTTCAATGGTCACCATATAAAGCTCTGACTTTCAGAGCAGTTTGCAGCTGTACTTGGTCAATGAAACTATATTGCACAGTGTCGATTTTGTTCTTAATTAAGTACTGCAAGTGACATTGCTATAAAAATTCTACTCTTGTTTAATGGACAATGTCTGGGCGGAATCATGCGTGCGTTCGATTACACCAAGGTTTTTTATGCGTCTACACGGACACCTCCAGAACCAGCATCGCTGTATGTGCGTAGGCCAAGGTTAGATTTTCAACATGTGCCACCACGATCACGTAGTGCATTTCGAACCTAACCGCAAATACGCACAGGGGTGGCGCCACTGCAGTCTATACCATTGGAGCTTTTTCGACAGCATCCAATGTGCCACTCAGACCTTGATAATATCCAGTGCTTTGCGTCCCAGAAACACTATATTATTGAGGGAAACTTCGTAGTGGGGGGGTTGCGGAAGTTTCGAGCATCTGATAATATTTAACGTGTTTTGACTCCGCACAGTACTCATGCCTTTAGAATTTCACCTGCATCGAAAAGCAACCGCCGCCGCAGGGATTGAGCCCGTGACTAGTGGGTCAGCAGCCGAGTGGCCCAAGCACTGCTCCACCACCGCGGACGTCGCTCAGAGATTGCCTAGACCTTCTCAGACGAAACAAACCTAACTTCACTCCACCAACCTGTTTTTTTTCTTTATTCGTAGTTATAGCTTGAGTAATTCTTTGCTGGACCAAAGTGCGCGACAACTTTCAGGTGTCATCTAACGTACAAACGCACGCACGAATGGGCATGAAAAGTGGTTGAACCACCAATCCCCAACCATCATCATACACTAACAAGTATGGCTACATCAATATCAATACTTCAACTCAGGCTGCTTCGAAATGCACAGTATCAAAGAAAAAAAAGATTGCTATGATTGATTGACAGGTTGCTGGAGCGGCAAGATAAACGACAAGTGGTGGTGCGTTTTTCCCGATAGTGCTGATATTAAAAGTGCCAAGAACATTCCATTTTACGAAACAGGGGTGGCTGGCGGAAAGCGTGAAAACAAGCAGCTTTATTGGGAGAACTGTGATAAGGATACGGTTGCTCGCAACTCCAGTGGGAAAAAAAGAAACAGAAAAATAACACGTGTATAGCCACATCTTGTCGATGAGCAATGAATAAAAATTTCTCCTAGATGTGGGCTTTCGGACAGGTCAACAGCTCGACGGGCTGCTTCTCACTGGTGCGCCGGCTACCCTTTCGATTAGATATGAAGGTGCTTGGAAATCTCGCTGTCGGTGTGCTCGTGAACAGCAGCATCGCATGTCGAAATTGTTCGGTTCTGTTTTCAGGTTGTTCGTGCTATCTTTTTTTTTTAATCGAGATGGTACGTACAGGATCCTGCGATAGTTAGGTGATGCAGTCTTTTGTTATTCTCGTTTATTCTTTTAATTTTTTTTCGCCCAACTCTACTTTTATGTAGTGTCCATGAAGGGATCAAGAGCGAGAATCGTATTTCAGGTTAAAGTATTGCTTGCTTTTTCGCATTGCACTTGTTTAGCCGGATCATCATTTTTAAGTGCTCCTGATTTAAACGTTCGAAAAATTAAAGATAAGTTACATATGTATTTAAGAAATCAGGTGGTCATGTAGAAACAAAAAAGACACATTCTAGTAGGTTTGCAATGCTTCTTGCGCTCAAACATTCGAAATAGACATCGATGCTTTAGAGTTCGTGCTGCTGAGGCTTTCCTCAATTGACATCAAAGTGTTTATTGGGCTTTTGAGCTTTGATGCCAAAAAGCGACTCCGGCTGTGAATGAGGCGTTATGAGGGTTGTGGTTCGTTTCGAGGATTTAAAATTCGTTAACTCCCAGTAACATTGCAGAGTATTTGACCCTCTTAGACCTAGCTTACACCAGACCCATAGCTAAAACGCAAGAGAACGTGCTGAAAGGTGTAGCACACCCCTCTTCTTCGGTGAATCAGGTGGGTGATCTTTCCAAAAAAATAAATAATGAAAAGAATATGCGGCAATGCATCATACTACAGATAAGATGATATCTGATACGACAGTAACAAGGTTTTAATGCAGTCTCGTGAAAGCTAAGCATTGCAGCTCATGGGACTAACGATGACGGTGAGTACAATAGAAAAATGAGTACAATACAGATGAAGACGTTGAAATACATAGTCGGCGCTCACAACATGTGTTTTTCTAAACAGTTGATGCTTGAGCGAATCCTCCCTCCCCCCTTCTCCCCTCCGGCAAAAAAAGTTTGCAGCATATCCACGGAGTGAATGATGGAGAGTGGGGCGAAGCATTCGTCCGTCCATGTGTCCGTCTGTGTGACCGTCCATGCGTCTGTTCGTGCGCCCGTCCCTGCGTTCGTTCATGCATCCGCCCCTGCGTCCGTTCATGCGTCCATCCATGCATCTGTCTGTGTGTCCATTCGTCCATCTATTCAACACTCCAAGTCCCACCATCTCGCATCTTTTTATCATATATTCCCCATATAGAAGCACCGCCATTCAGTGGACATTCCAAGGACTAAACGAGAGGTGGCACACGCACACTTTCTTACGGCTTGCGCTTCGGGTCTACTTCCACCTTCAACCACCTTGAGTTCATGGTATATACTAGTTCACTGTATTCATGGCACTGCGGCCCAACGCTCGCTAAACCTTTCTAAAACCAAGGAGGTCACGCCCAGCGAGTATAACGTAGCAACCTTTTCCTGTCAGATAGTGCTCAATGTACATGCCAGTGGCTGCTAATGTGAAATGAGAGACAGGAGGATTCAGCTTTTAATTTCTTACGGCTTGCGCTTCGTATCTGCTTCCCCCCTTTAACCACCTCGAATTCCTTCATGGTATATACTAGTTCATTGTATTCAAGGACTGCGGCTCAACGCTCGCTAAACCTTTCTAAAACTAAGGTGGTTACACCCAGCGGGTATAACGTAGCAACCCTTTCCCTTCAGATAGTGCTCAATGTACATGCAAAGGCTGCTAATGGGGATCGCAGCGTGCACGTTAACTAAAAGCCGAATGCTCCTGTTTCTAATACCCCATTATCAGCTATTGCCATGTACATTGAGCACTATTTTTTGTTGTTCAACAACGCACAGAAGGAATCTCTCACCAGCACCACCTTGGAGGTCAAAATGTTTGCAGGTCAAAGCGTAAGACTGGTTCATATTACGACGGGACGCGGGAAGAACGGGTGCCGCTATAAGGAGCTTCGCCCCTTGAAAAAATCCTAGCAATGGGGCTTGCCGGCGTCGCATTTCGAGCAGCGTGGTAGCACTCCAATCTGTGTCTTTTCAGTCACGAGTGGAGCACCGTAACAAATGAACACAACGCGACGGCTGACATCAAAGGTTCCGGCCAATGCGTTTCCGTATAAGTTCGAGGGCAACGTTATGTAAGAGTTCATTAGCCCTGTATCCAGTGGCAAAGTCGAGGTGGCGAAACGTCCGTACAGGAACCGGGTAGTTCAATATCACGTTGGAACCGAGAGCGGCAGCCATAGTTCCAACGTCGTGTTCACCGGCCAACGTGTCTCCGTAAGACCAGAACAGGGCAATCGGCAAGCGTATGCGATCCAGTGGGTACGGTGGAGGTGTTCTCTGCGAATTAAAAAAAAAATGTGATAATTGTCTATGTTCCTGCGGGTCGAAATAGCCATATAGTGAGTACAATATAGAGAACGACCATGAAAATTATTCGAAATAAAAGACGTGTCGACTCCTGCATGATAGCCTTGTTAACGTCTACTGCTTTGAGAAAAGTTGTGGTAAGTGGCTGTTCTATTTGTCGATCCTCATTTTGTTTCTTCGATGAGTTTGGTGCCCCTCTGTTGCTTCACTTCAACCAGAATATGAATAGGCATGCGCAATAGCTGGGTTTGCGTTACCTTTCCCAACCTAGGATTTGTGAACATGCCACTGTATTTAACTACAAGAGTGTATTTTCCTTTTAACTCCCATCTAAGAGTGGTAACCATGGCTGGGTATTAAACCACAGTTCTGGGGGATAGCAACTCGACGGTCAGAACAAATGTGAAACAAGAGACAAAACGTACGAAACGACAGTCACATACTACAATTGACCGGCTTGCTTTCTTCATAAATACGATATTTTTGAGACCAAAAAGTAGGTATTCCATACTAGTTTTTGATGCAGCCCAGATGCATGAGTTTTAAATCAGCACTTACTTAGAATTCAGAAAGTAACTACTGAATCTGAAGCACGAATAAAAAATGTGTATTAGCTGCTTTGGAATATTGCCCTTTACATCAGCTTGCAGATGTCCTGGCTTACCAAAGAACACTTCAGAGCCCTGAGCTTTGCAGAAAAGACTTCCTGGAAAATTTAAATGAGAAACCACTAACAAGAGTTTTGGGCACTTTTCAATGTTTCGTGCCATGCTAAGCCAACAAAATGAGGCAAATACTATTCCTAAGTATATATCCTTTCATTGGTGGTTGTCTTGTAGGGCTACATATCAATTATATACAATCGATTGATTGGAATCTAACAATGAAAGTTGAGGAGAGTATGAGTGATTCGTCTTTTTTGTTACTTTTCCGTCTTCAAGCTTGGCTCTAGCATTTCCATGACATACGTGCTTTCAACCACGCAAGTACAGACACAAAGCGTTGCCCCATACGTCAGAGGCAATAAAGAAAAAAAATGTTTGCAGGGAGATGAGACACTGCACACATTCGTTTCCTGCTTACGCATTCGTTATTTTCGGTCACATCTTATGGCATTCAAGACAGACATGCACAGTAAATGCGGTCTATGACCCCGAAAATCTTGTGGTTAATTTACCTGGCCATATCGCCGAAGATTTTCGGTAGGACCGTGGTCGTACATTACGAAATTCTTCGCTTTGTATACCTGAAAAAATTTCATTATTTTACTTCACGTAATTATCTGAAGTGACATCCTCGAGTGCCCCTGCATCAAGTTTTCAAAGTATTTCTTAACCCTCAACTTGACCTGACCATGCATTTCTTGCGTGGCACGTGCATGTAAATTTTAGTGCATAAGGTCAAGCCTTGAACTCCACTAAATGTTTCAGAGATGCAGGCGCATACCTGGTGGAAATGAAGAAGGTTTTGCACAGTGGTACCTGTAGGCATGTGACCCATGTACATTGGAATGCGAGTCTGAAGTAAAGAGTTTGCAACAAAAAAATTAATGAGGTGAAGAAGTAAAATGTGACAATGATACGTGCCTACGTAAGCTTTCCAAGCAAGCAGTGAGAACGTACTCCTAAATAAACATTGCAAGCATGAGTTTACCGTCGAATAGCGTAATGCTTTCATAGACGTTACTACTAGGCGTTGTTGGAGTGAAATATTTATGGCGTATTCGTATGGTCCAGACAAACCGACAAATGAGTCAGATGATTGGCATTCTTCTCACAAGCTGTTCGAAGCTCTAATAAAAAATAAAAATGACCCTAGTCTTCTCCGGTTATTCTTGGTAATTTGTTTTTCATTTCGCGACCAACGTTCGGGTGTCTCAAATTGATGCTGCTCTCGTTACAGATTGTTTAAGCCATTTTAGATGAGGTCATTCGTTGAAGTAGTGGCAAATGAAAATTCCATGACATGAAGCTGCAGCCTCAAAGATAAGCACCCCAGAAGGTTGATTCACCATTTTTTTATGAAGAAAGTGTCCATTGATGTAGACCGTGGGATCAGTAACTACAGTTATATTTCCCAACATTGTCGAATTACCTATGTGTCACGTTTAGTAGGAGCTGTTAATTTAAGTCATATAATGACTGCCACCCTGACTGATTCATGTTTGGGGAGGTTTTTAAAGCATTATTTTCAGCACTGCAAAGGTGTGTTCAAAACCAGCAATTGCAATTTTAAAAATCTAATTTGCCCTTACTTCCGTGTTTACGTATCTGCCGCTGGGGACGCGTAAATTGGGACCAGCGACGGGTAATACATATTGCTCGACGAGAAATAAATCTATTCAGGCCCTCGTTGGTGTTTTAGAGCCACAGCCAATAATGGATGATTGTGTAAGTGCTTAGCGATTGCGGAGATCTCTAAACAACAATAAAGAGCTACATAAGGAGATACGGCATCATCCTAGCTCTTTTTACAGTACTGAGCCTTTTATTGTGATAGCAGTTATATGGAATCGCTGTGGCAAAAAACCCGCCGATGATCAGCGCGTGCCTTTTTGTGTTACCACAGCAGGCGGGAGCTTCTACAGGCTGCACTCTCAACACGAAAAAAAAACGGGGCCGAGATTGTACCCGGAGCAGCCGTGTTCTCAAACACCGGCGTTTCGTAGAGTTACGTGTGAACGGATCTGAATGAGTTGATTGCCAGCCTCACTTCGTATAACATTAAAATTTGTCGTTATCACATTATTTGATTCACCTTTTCTGTTAAACTGATTTTGTGATATCATCCCTGCCACAGTCACGAACTGCACTTGACAACATCCGCACGAGTATACATAGCCAACGAAAAAGCTTCTTGAGACCCAGCCAGCTACCCAGCGGTTATGCATGTTTCGCAGGTTTTATACCGCTTATCATAAGCGCTTCGCGTTCATCTAGTGCCTGTGATTACGTTTCATGCGTTACTTGTGCGTGAAAAACGCGGGGCACGTTTTGATTTGCTTGCCATTCTTCGCGTTACCTTCCAATGTGTTGCTATCAAATTCATTGCTTCGCCTTTGCGGCAAAGCTGTGACTTTTTATTTCATGTTTAGGTTCACCATGTACTTTGTGCTCAGCCACAAATATTTGTCAGCGACGTGTATGGAAGGTTTTGTCGGCCAACCTATGCACTTGCTCCTAAATAGGTGTGCTATCCCTCAGACATGAAAGCTGGGGAACTATAGGCGAAAATATACAAAGTTCAGCATCAAAGGATAGATTCTGGGCAAATAGCACACGCCATGCCACAAACGTTTACTCTAAGTAACCTGTGACAATGGGAAGAAGCGCAATTTTGCTGGTTATGTAGCCTTACTGATACATAACCAATAGTACGCCCATACCGTATTGAACTGTTCTGGACTGCAAAAACTGGTCATCGTGAAGCCGAGTGCGCAAAGCGTGCCTCCCCAGAGAGTGCACACTCCTGAGATCAACGACCTGAGTCCTCTGGAGGTACCGAGGAAACCGGCCATCGTGAACGGGTAGACAAGCCTCTGTAAAGATTCATCAGAGGTCAACTTGGTCACTTTCTCACTTGAACATTGGCGCTGCTGCATTCTCAACTGAGACCGTAACTTTCATGAGAACGCCTGCTTTATCCCCGAAATGTTTCACGCTGTTTAGATTAAGAATTCAGGAATAAAGTTGAGGGGAATATGGTAAGTTCATACAAGGTGGTTGTACTCGCACGCACAGGCACTATCAGAAACAATGTCCTGATAATATTCACCAAAGGCCGCAACGGTTAATAGAAGTGTGGTACAAGAAATGCTAGCACCGTTCCTATATTCAACAGGTGTCAGACTGCTTCAAAGAAAGCAATGGCGAGATTTATTATAACAGTAGTTTAATGTCCTGAAGACTGTGTAAGTTCTGCATTCAGAAGACACAGAAGTTAAGGCGCGGGTTGAATGTAAACAAACATTGGAGACTATTACGATACTCCCTAACGTGAATACTTGGTGAACCTTCGCCTGGAGGTCGGCATCGGCGGATCAGTGGTTAAGGTGCCGTGCTGCTGATCCGAGGTCGCGGGTTCGATTCCAGCCGTGGTGGTCACATTTTAATGGAGGCGAAATAGTATGAGCCCGTCTACTGTGCGATATCAGTGCAAGTAAAAAACCGCCAAATGGTCCTAAATTTTCGGAGCCCTTCACTACAGCGTCTCTAACAAACATATCGTGGTTTTGGGGTGTGAAACTCTTAACTAATATTATTCTCTTTTTGTTGGAGCTATGTAAACTGGTTGAAGTCTTTGCTGTCCGCAGTCGTAAGGCAGTAACCAAATGTAACGTTCATTATGTATTGCCACTGGAAGGGTCACGCTGACAATGAAGCTAACGAGAACTCCACTCCAAGAAAAAAACAAAACCGTAACACATTTTATGGAGAGCGAATAGCATGTCACCTTCCGCAAGGCACTGTCATGCTGCCATATTTACAGTAGAAATAATAGCCGTTTTAGATGAGCATGTTTAGTATTGACAAAATGTGTAATGCTTGTGAGGTACATAACACTGTAAATGAGCAGTTCGAGGGAGTTTTGGAATCAAACGACTTGCCATGAGGGATGGGACATGCGGTATTAGTACCGAAGTCGGAGACTCGATATGGGTGAGATTTCCGACAGGGCCGTAAGCCACGAGAAGGTCTACCTGCGTGGTTGAGAAAAAATCTTTGTCTTCATCCTGTGTCTCTTTTGCACACACCTTTCTGGTAATTTCATAGTGTCGTTTAGGGAACCCGATGTTTACACATTTTCTCAGCTTATCTCTAACTACAGATTATGTTACAAGGTTTTCTCCTATGTCCGTGCTGTTTGACGAATGTGCATGCCCTTTGATAAACTTCCTCCACGAACACGCGCAACCTGATCATCGTTGTTGAAGTAACAGCTCCTTTTCAGTATATTTCTGACTTATCGTAAGTGTGAGTCATTTTTTTTTTCGCGAGGAAGCATTTTAGTGAGAAATAAACGTGAAATATTTCTTTCCTGCAACAGCTTTCGAGCCTGCTTTCGACAAACAGAGAACAAGCGCTGATGTCACACTACCGTTTATGTGACGAACTAACGTGTGGCATCGTATTGCGATAGCAAAGCTCTGAAAGGCATTTCGGAATTTCGTTTATAACAGCTTTTTCCTCATTCATCTTTTGTTAAGCTTCTGAAACTTCATCCACTCATATCGCTGAAGTCCAAGTACTTCTGCACTGCCAATGAAGTTTTCGCTCAATTTTAGCGACTGAGCCAGCTTAGCGCTAATATATGTTTGGAAGGCCCACTATTCGGCTTATTCATGCACGTGTGCGCATAAAAAGTATCACTGGCTCTAACCAAGGAAGACACAGCTTGAACAGAAACCATCTCTGATCTCTAGGACTGTAGTCTATGTGACAGAGCTAATAGATGGTTCCCTTATCACACTCTCCTGACGAGCTCAAGTGTTAGTCTTTACAAAATACGAAAGAGGAGTCACCTTATTGTTGTACTCTGGCCGTACAGAGTGCAGCACGAGGTTGGCTATTACTCCTTGAGACAGTGCGACCGTGGTCAGCTTGGGGGCTCCCGTAACTTTGAGAACGTGGTCAATGCAGGCCGCAAGGTCATAGCGTCCTAATTCATCAAAGCTACAATGACACAGAGAGGAAAAATGTTGAGTAAATGTGTAACTCGGCACCTTCCTTAGCCAGCTTATGACGATGCAAAATAAACGCAGATTTTATACCTCCATTTCCAGTGCCTGGGATCTCGCTGCGAATACCTCGTGCTGTTCGATATGTGACTTGACTCCCTGTTACTCATCGCCCACACGTCGTATCCACTGTCGGCAAACAGAAAACCTGTGAAAACAAGAAAATTGAGCCGATCACCCTAGACATTTCAATGTATTAATACCACCGTAAACCACGCCAGACCTCATGTTATGTGAGACAACTTCGTCAAATCTTCATGCTGCAAGGCGCGAACGAAGCGTGCCTGTTTTGATGCGTCAGGCTAATGCCTCTCACAAGGGAGTCACAACTGCCTGTCATCACAACTGCCTGTCACAAGGGAGTGATGAAAGTTGAATGAAGGCGCGCCACGGCAACCCGTTTTTGTAAAAAGCTGTCACTCATATCACATGCACCAACGCATTGCCTTATTTGTGCACGTAGTGCTTCGTACTTATCTGTTTCTTTCAAACTGAGCACAAGGAAAATTAGAATATCAACATTTTTTTTTTTGGTCTGGGAAGCGTAAAACTCAAGGGAAGCCGATGCGGTGGTTTATCTTGCAGGCAAAAAAAGATACCTTTTCACCTCGTTAAAGGTTAAGAAAGAACCAGATAAACCCCAGCCATCTCAGGCAAATAGTGAGCCGTATACTTGTGCATTTAAAATTTTCTCGCCATTTTTTTCGACCAAACTCAGCCTTGGCGCGCCTTCATCAAAATAGCATGACTTCCCTGCCACAGATCGTTCGGTGTTCCACCGTGTTCAGTGCGCACCGGTGATGTGAGTTTTGATACCGACTTTGAATCTCGATTATGAATATCTCGAACTACGTGCAATTTTGTCATATCTAAGTAATCTGTACGCCATAAGTTATCTGCACTAAAACATTCTATTATAAAAAACGAAATTCACGTCAATAATTACAAGTTTTACTAACGAGTTTTTCTTTGTGAGTTTTTGTAAGCCCGCAGCTACTCAGCAGGGTTGTCTTCCACTCCTTCTTGATGAGGTTGGGGATAAGGTGTTTTTTTTGGGGTTCATTTGGCAAACCCAGTCCATATGGTAAGTGTTGGCCACTTCCCCACAGTACTGGCACTGTCCAGTAATTTTTCGATCGTGTTATTTTAGTATGGCTGGACAGAGCAGCGCAGTTCTCTGTATGCACACGAAGTACTTGCTCCTCCGCTTTCGAGAGTCCTTTCCCAACTCTGGGTGTCCCCGCTTCTCCGTAATATGACCAGATAGGTGCACGAGGGTAGAAAGCAAGTGCGTTGTGAGGCATTCGAAAAACGGCTTGGCTCCCGGAATGGTGTCTATTACGTCGACGTGGCCGAACCACCACCTGGGGGTTACTGCACGGCCGCGGTGATATATCAATGAACGCAGATGGACGGCCTCAATTTCAAAGCCACGAACCAAAGTCAGGCGGAAGAGGTGGCCATCGCATTGGCGGTGTCCCGTCCGAAATGAAACAAATAGTTACAAACTGTCAAAGAGCTTGCGAGAGCTATCGGGCAGTGGCAATCTTCCTGTTGGCTAATAGACTGATAATATTGATCATAAAAAACCGCGATCCTACCCCACAACGTGTTATATAGACTCCGAGAAATCAAAGTCTCCAGAGCAACGAGGCTGCACAGGCAGTGGCGCGTGAGCTTACTTTCCGGGCAGCTCCCCGTTGTGCTGATAGACCTGAACGTCCCACACCTTCAACATGGTTCCGAGAAATAAAGAATACTACATTTAGCAACACCACTTGTGAAGCGTGACAAGTCGGTTAGTTCAGTCAGGAAACCGGCTAGCAGACGCTCACTTCGTCGGCGTGTGGAAAGGAGAGAGTGGGGAGCGTAGAAAAAAAGTGAGAGGAGACGGGCATGTGCAATAGGAGTGCTAACGTTACTGGGAGGGAGGCTCAAGGAAGAGAAAGGGAGGGAGCGCGAGCAGATGGTAGGAAAGAATCGGAGAGAGGAACGCACAGCTGTTTGAGAGAGGGAAGTTGGAGAGTGGCGCCATGCGCAGTGTGCGTGCGGACACTGCCGACGGCGTGCGACATAGACCCGAGCAAAGAATGCTTCGCCTCTAAAATGAAGTGTGTGTGCCTGTGTGTCCGTTACGGCCCATCAGCTTATTTGCCCCTTGTAGTTTGAACTATAGAATTTTAAAGAAATACAAGTATTGGGACCGGTACCAACACGACATGCTTCACTTTTCTCCTTTTCTGATAAGGTAAGCGATCCTGAACTGTGGTGCTTCAGTGCTGATTGCTTCATTCCACTGTAAGGTAGCACCCCGGAAGATCGTTTGGTTAGCTTTCCTACCTTTCCTTTTTTGCCTTTTCTCTCTTTCTCCTTCCTTCTCCCTACCGCGTGTTCAACAGTCTCAGTTAGAAAATTTGGGGAGTAGCAGCTACTCGCCTGGGCTCTCCGACGGGAAATTGATGAAGTAGACGGCTGAAGTTTCGAGCAAGGCGGCACGAGGAGCACAGGATGTCGACGTGGTCGCTCCCTCTCGCGCCCACCTGTGGCGCTTGGTCCGTTGCGAATTCCGTGACGAACCCTGATCATATGGAGCCTGAATTCGTCGTCCGTAGTAGCATAGCTTGTTTCGCAAGGGTAACCATGGTACCTTACAAGCCCGCACTGCATTATGGAAGGTGGAAGTAATGTTTATTATCAATAAAAGCTAATGTAGCTGGCAGCAGTCTGTGTGGTGTTCTGAAAAATTATACAGGTGGGTATGCACCACAGGAATCAAAAAAGCAGCACAACCAAGTACAACAGGTGTGAGTGTTAAGTGAAAACTCTGCCCGGTGAGTTGGAGCACGTTAGACACGTGGCAGAGAGAGCGTGAGAGAGAAAGAGATGAAGAAAAAGAAAGTTGAAAGAGCAAAAAAAAAACAGAGGACAAGAGCAACAAAAGAAGAGAGGCGGTAACAAAGTAATACAATGAAAAAACACAAAGAAAAACTGAAATAAATAGAAACATAAATACAGGGAATAGAGTAGAAAGATGGGAAAAGAGAAACAATAGAAATGTATATAGAAAGAGAGAGAACGAGGAAGAATAGAAACCTGCAGATGTAAAACAGATAAAAAACGGACAAAGATAAAGAAGGAGGTGAAAAAGTACTAAGAAAAGAGAAATGGGGAAAGCCACCAAGTCGTGCTTTTCCTTCAAGCTTGACCTCACTATTACGAAGCTGCGATAACGGTTTCATTATTTTGGTCACCAGTACAAAAGTATTAAGCAGTCAAGATAACATTTATAGAGCAAGTTAATATCAATATTCTTTGTTGAAGTTTGAAAGATTACATTATGCCTTTCTGACATGCATACACATTCACCTGACAACTCATGTTGATTATATGTTTGCATTAGATTTTATTGAAGAGTGTTGGTTTCGAGTTATAAGAATATGATGGTGCACAAGTTTACCGCCTGTTATACATTGGCTCATTGAAAAGCTAGAATAATCGGAAGGCATTGTTATACATCATAGAGGTTCTTGTTTAAGTAACCGAGGCGTGTTTTATGAAGTTTATATGAAGAAGAGAAGATACCTTCACTACAAAAAGTTGCAAAACAAACAGCTGAATTGAAAAAGACAACTTCACCTAATACTTGAAATAACAGTGCCGCAAGTTACAAAAAAATTCATTGCACTTGTGGCTTCCATGATTGCTCACCTCTACTGCTTCGGTAAAGATTGATCCTTCAGAAATATCTACAACTACACTTACGGAAATGATAGTCACCAGTATGTGGACCATGCGGTAACCTAAATATGCAAAATTTAATGGCTCAAGGGCCAGCAACCTAGAATCATGGTCCTGTGATATTAGCACCTGTCATGGTGTCTAAGGGTAGTTTACTGCGTATCGCATTATTGATGGTAGGGATACGTTTTTCCTTGAAAGTTGCAAAAAAACAAAACAAAACAAAACAATATTACTCACGGGTGTCATTGCAGCTTCCCTTCTCAGGTCTTCTTTGGCACTAGTTACGGCTGTTAGAGACACAAACCAAGCTGCCCAACTTAGGCGTGAGCGTTCCATGTCACTGCTTCGTTCGGTGAATGACAAGTGCTGAGACAGCATGCGGTGATACTTGCAACTTCAGTTTTCTCATATCTGGAGGCACCATTTGTTCAGACACCACCGATATTTGAGATACGTAGTTCAAGGTGCATGGCAACCCATCTCACGTTCCAAAGCACTAGAAGAAAAGAGATGACCTAGAAGATGCGATTTGGTTACGTCACCAGACGGCATAGTTAGCGCTTGGACGCGTATACCGGGCGGTACCCACATCGTGTGGACATTCGCAAAGATTAGAGACATTCATTGTGTAACTCAAGTGTGACGAGTCGTTGCCGCAACTGCGAGAAATGCGCGTCACGTGGTGACCGCGGGGGGGGGAGTGGCGTCTCTGTGCATTTCCTTTATGAGAGCGCCGTTCCTCTAGTGTTGTAGACGTTTGCACAGCCGTCTACAACCCAAAGGCCCGATTGCGAAACGCAGCCGCGAACGAAGTGGCCGATTTCAGTCGCGTGGCTCTATCAAATCCTATTAGCCATGTCGGAACGTGAACGGAGATAAATGGGGAGCATCTCGTCTCTGTCGAACAAGTAGACGTAGTAGAAAGACTAGATGAACCTAATTGGGCACACACAGCATTCCCATTTAGAGGGGCACTCTAATATTTTTCACGACCTCAATCTTTTACATGTTTTACTTGCTGGTTGCGTACACTGAAGGTTTAAGAGATAATTGCTGCAAAAACGACAGCGCAAAGTTATTTAGCGTAGGTATATCAAAATACACTGAAATGAATGCTTACCTTCAACTCAATTCTCCCTGCCTCACCTGACCATGTTTTTCTTGCCCAGTTACGTCAGAAGGCTGCCCAATGAAATGAACTGAAAGCCCTACCGTACACAGGAAGCTCGCATGACATATTGCCCATCATGTCCAACGTGTTGAGGACATCGTTGCGATGGTAACAAACCATGTGGTACTTAAAGAGGGAACAGCATGAGCGAAACGAGCCAGCTTGCGAAAGCTTCTATAAGGTTTTGTAGCTTAACTGACATTTTCTTTTTTGTGTGTGTGAATGCGTCCATACATCAACGCTCTTGAATTCCTTTTTCTTATTTTAACAACGAAACCCCTAGCATATCGAGTGCGTTTTTCTCAAGCACCACGGCGTTTGATGCATTCTTTGACAAGCTTTGCAGTTCTCAAGCTGGAAAAGGAGATCTTCATCCTCTTTCTGTTTTAGTAAAAAAAATCATGCTAAAGAAAAACAAATCTTATAGTAATCTCTACTTTGATGCAGTGCTGCGAATATATTTACCGTTACAATTATCCAATCATATTGCGGCAACTTTAAGGCGTCATTTCTGTTGGCAATAGTTATGGCGAGCGCCCTACGAGTTTTGCAGTCACGAACAATATTTTCAAGTGTTAGAGGGTCTCTTCAACACTCTCTGTAGAGAGAGTTTTTCATGGCGCAAAAACAGTGGATGGTATGCTGTACCTGTCCCGAAGTGTCACGTTAAGAAGGGGGAATTGAAGCAGTTTTAAAACTTGTTTTAAAAACTACAATCTATTGAATAGCTGATCATGCCAGGTAAAGATACAAGAGGGTAGTTTCCTAGTAGGAGCGGAGGATACAGAGATGTGTATCACTCGTACGATGCACTGAAATTTAGTCTCAGGATCGCAATTTCGGTGGATGTAATAAAGGTGTGAATAAGCGTCAGCTCCTTTTGGCCCTTTCCCTATTTTCTTTATGTTCTTCCCCCCCCCCCCTTCTCCTCCCTTTCTTGGCCCCATTTCTTCACCCCCAGTGCTAGGTAGCAAACCAGGTGGCAATATCTGGCTAACCTCTTTTCTCTCCATCTCTCTCTGTTCCCCATGTTGGTTGTTCTTCATTCGCGAGTAAAAATACGTGTGCCAGTTGGTGCGCCAACTGCGGATTATACGTAGATAACTTTGATAAGCCAACATTGGTGACGGCTGGAATTCAGTCACCAAGTACGGACTTCGTCAGATTGGAGAGAGTACAGGCAGAGGCCCTCACCATGAGCGGCACTTACGCTTCTTCAAATTGAATGTAGAGGTGGCACTGCGTAGAGCTGGTACACCATTATTTCCATACCTTTGAGCATTGTTGTAGGCCCGTGCGCTCAGATTTGGGTGCATGTTAAAGAACCCCAGGTGGTCGAAACTTCCGGAGCCCTTCACTACGGCGTCTCTCATAATCATATGGTGGTTTTGGAGCGTTAAACCCCACATAATAATCAATATCTTTGAGCATCTTGACACAAAAAATAATAAGGTCATGAAATGTGAAGGCGCCAGCCCAACATTCTTCGTGTGAATGTGTCTATCGTAGCGCTCTTCGTTTAAATATTCAAGATACCAAACTGGAACGCTACATCCTGATATGGCGGTACTGAAATACATCTGTAGAGTAGTCTATAAAAAAGGAAAAAGTGGCCCGCGTCACGTGTACACTAATAAACCGACACGCCTGTTACAATTGTGCCACTGGGTCACACAGCTTTCACAGGGTGCATAAGCACGATCGCGAAGCGCCCTAAACTATTCCTTAAACTATTGCAAGACGAAACAATAATGTTTGGTTCACTTGTGCGACTAGTGAGGCGACCAACGTGTTCGAGCAAAACTGTGCCCTTGCTATTCGCAATAAATCGTTTGCGTCGTTTAGTACTGTCTCCTCCTCGCCACCGTCAAAGTGTGCTTTGCACATTGCAGCCTCTCTTCTTTACCCTACTAACATATCTTGTGCCTCAGCATTGCAAGGTTGGGGCACACTGGGCCCGTGGACCTTAAAGAGAACATTTGGATGTGCCCTCTTTACAATACTTTTTCTTTGTTTCTGGCACAATTGAATTTTGGGGAGAAGTGCACAACACATTACGACACACGGCATGTCGCGCATTGTGTACCAAGGCTGCCCGCTGTTTATAAAACCAGCAAAAAAAAATTGCCGTAATTTATTGTATGTCTGCATATGAAGCGTTTAGCGTTTTATAAAATCGTGGATTGTAAACGGTTTCTATTTATCTTGTACTTGCTCATTCTGGGCTTGAATAATTACACGAGATACTTATGTATCCAATGATTTCTTTGCCTATGGTGTCTTTTTTTGCTTTTAACAGCATCTGCACTGATAAGCACTAAACTTGATGTCGATTTGCTCAATTATAGTTTGGATTGAGTGACTAGCCAGATTATTACAGGCGTACGTTTACGTGGGCATTGATTAAAAGGTAGGTAGGAAAAAAAAAGTACTTACATATGCTGGTCGGTTCGTTTAAGCCAAACGGTCCCGGTAAAGATATTTCAATGCTCAACTTTTTAGCCCACACGGCTCAACCTAAAACTTGACAAGATATGCGACAACATCGCCTTCTGCGTTCCCTCGAAATGTATCGCAGCTTCGCTTGGTCTGAATTTTGTGGAGTACCTTTAAATGCATTTTACTTACATTCCGCACAAGTCACTTTTAGAATGCTGCATAAAATATACGTTTATTTTTCTTCACTGGGACACGTCAAGCTCACGAAACATGCAGTCTCACCAGAGACAATGTAGAAATTACAGCCCAACCCAGCACTTTACTGAGCAGCTGTCATAGGTAATTACATCTTTTCTGCCATTCGGACGTGCTGAGTTTTACGTCCCTTTTCGGCACATTCTTTCACTCTCCGTCATTAAGGTACCAGCTGGGCACGTCAAGATTTTGAATGTTTCCCTTCATCAGTAACTCAACTCTTCGGTTGAAAACATGGCGCGCATCGAGGTTTCCCTTTCGTACACGCTGGCGGCTTCATAGCTATATAAAGTTTTCATCAGTCATGTCGTGCGAGTAAAAAGTGACCAGGACTGGTTTTGCGTAACAGGAAGACTCTTCAAAAACCACATGATCAATGATAGAACCCTGTAGAAACGCAGCTTGGAACTGCTTAAACTCTAAAAAAAACACTCGTTTGAATACAACTGCCACCGTGGGCCTCGCCAAGTTTTTGCATAGTGTATGCGAACGTTGACCACGCCTAAGTGCGCAATACAGTTTTTCATCGCAGTATTAAATTAGCATAATCTGCAGTTTCTTACCCGATGCCACCTGGTAATTTCTCTAGTACCTAATTCATGAGAGTTAAGTCGTTTCCAGAGGTTCACTAGCATGACGCACTTGGAGCTAGTCCGTTGTTCATATCGTGGCAAAAAGAGTGCGTACACCGACGAGGACGGAACATAAAAAATGCCGATACAGGCGCTGACTGGCAACTGAACTAACAGCTGAATAAGTTGATAGTGAGCACCTGTGCCTGTGTTTTCCCTCTTTCGTGTTCCTCAATACACACTGTTTTCGCCCCAATTTCTAGAGTACTGGCTCAGTTAAACTGCAGCAGACAAAATCACTGGCAACGTTGTGTGTGCGAACGCACTGCCGATTAGTGTACAATGAAAAGAAATAGGGCGAATCTAATATTTCGAAAATTCTACAGTATATAGTTGTAGCGTCCGCCCTTGCAAAGCTTGTCGCTGTTACGAATAAGGAAGACACGCCTGCCAGCAAGTAGATACTTCGCTGTTGTCAGTCCTGCCAGGATGAGCTCTCAACACAGTACTCAAGAATGCACATTCACTTAAAACGAAACTACATGCTTGTTGTAAACAAATCGAAGTGAATATATTGTAGGTGCAAAGCACAAGGCTCCTTGCAAATTCGCCTAAAATTATACTGGAACGCGAAAGATGGCTCGTTTTTCCTCGTAATTGCTGCGATGATCCTCCTTTTTGTTTCCTTCAGGATTTGCTTGAAATCGATGAGGTCTAAACCAGGGAGCTCTCCGCGAACGTCGAGTAATCACAAAGCCACGCTGGTTCTTAGAACTTCTTCGCTTAAATAGGCTATCTAGGTGTCGTATGGGGGCAAGAAAAAGCGTTATAATATAACACATAGCATCGTGAAAGAGTACATAAACGACCAGGTGTCACGTGACGCCGATTGCGCAACGAGTGGGTGATTCAGTGGTTCCAACCCATCTGAAAAGTCTCAGCAATAATTTTTCACCGTCATTACAAATAGGTCAAAGTGTGCCTAACGCTTTGCATACGTATCGCGCGTACCTCGTTCATCCCACAAATATCGAACAGTGGCGTATTAGATGATGCCCTACTTCCAGAAGGTAACGGTGGTTTATGGCGTGGTGGGTACACTGCATGCGCCCTTCTACTAGTTGCCCAGAGATACTCTACAACCAACCGGCTTTGGAAATAACGCTGCTCCAGCTTTCGCTGTCACTGTAGTGCGTGTTCTACGCAGTACTGGCAGTTTTCACTGCCCCTGCGATAGCTCGCTTTTGACTAAAGAACGACGCCACGTTGCGATGCCATGGTGTGTGACGTCATGTAGACGTCGTCACGTGATGATCTTTGGCGCATTTATTACTGACGTGGCCGGTGAATTTCCCAGTTTGACGAGGAACCGTAAGCTTTCACCTTGGTAATACATCTTAATATAGATTGCTATTCTCGCGGTTCGATGGCCATACACCGATGTTACAAGGCCGATTCACGACGGAATGTCCGCCGAAATAAAGTGCCTTTTCTGCTGTTGGGGCTCGAAGCGTGTATTACGGCTGTAGGCATTACAACCACTGTTGAACAAAACAAAGAGACGTAACACGAATAACCGCAACGTTTCAGAAAACAATAAAATTACGACAATAAATAAAAATAAGTACAGTCTGATGCATGAGGAAAAGCGTATTGAACCATTAGACAACTTACGTGCGCGAAGAAAGTTTTTGATTGATTTATCGCATTACGCCGGAGCGACAAGCCGATTCATTTATTCACGATTGCACAAACTTGTTCTTCGGTTGACGAAGCTTGGGTAAAGTCGGTGTAACACTACCGCCAGCGTTTGCGCAGCTGCGTCAATACACCCTCTTCGCCATGGCAGGCAGACGTCGACATTCCAAGTAACTGCGACAGTCTACTTCATTAGTGCCGTTTTGACGAGCGT
>NW_027465205.1:25000-36423 GCF_043290135.1 Rhipicephalus microplus | reverse complement strand
AGCACTTTTCGGCTGTGCCTGGCTGGCGGCCCACTCACTCGATCGCCATGTCTGTTTGCCACAGTTTTCCCGGTGGTGCCGCACCCGGGCTCGCCCCGGCTGACGCAGTTTTCGCGCCGCCCCGGCTGACGCGGTTTCGTGCCGCCCCGGCAGACGCGGTTTTCGCGCCGCCCCGGCTGACGCGGTTTCGTGCCGCCCCGGCAGACGCGGTTTTTTGCCGCCCCAGCTGACGCAGTTCGGACTTAGCACTTTTTGGCTGAGCCTTGCTGGCGGCCCACTCACTCGATCGCCATGTCTGTTTGCCACAGTTTTCCCGGTGGTGCCGCACCCGGGCTCGCCCCGGCAGACGCGTTTTTTTTTTTCTTTCGCCCCGGCTGACGCAGTTTTCGCGCCGCCCCGGCAGACGCGGTTTTCGCGCCGCCCCGGCAGACGCGGTTTTTTGCGCCGCCCCGGCTGACGCGGTTTTTTGCCGCCCCGGCTGACGCAGTTCGGACTTGGCACTTTTTGGCTGAGCCTGGCTGGCGGCCCACTCACTCGATCGCCATGTCTGTTTGCCACAGTTTTCCCGGTGGTGCCGCACCCGGGCTCGCCCCGGCTGACGCAGTTTTCGCGCCGCCCCGGCAGACGCGGTTTCGTGCCGCCCCGGCAGACGCGGTTTTTTGCGCCGCCCCGGCTGACGCGGTTTTTTGCCGCCCCGGCTGACACGGTTCGGACTTTGCACTTTTCGGCTGTGCCTGGCTGGCGGCCCACTCACTCGATCGCCATGTCTGTTTGCCACAGTTTTCCCGGTGGTGCCGCACCCGGGCTCGCCCCGGCAGACGCGTTTTTTTTTTTTTTTCTTTCGCCCCGGCTGACGCAGTTTTCGCGCCGCCCCGGCTGACGCGGTTTCGTGCCGCCCCGGCAGACGCGGTTTTTTGCGCCGCCCCGGCTGACGTGGTTTTTGCCGCCCCGGCTGACGCAGTTCGGACTTTGCACTTTTTGGCTGAGCCTGGCTGGCGGCCCACTCACTCGATCGCCATGTCTGTTTGCCACAGTTTTCCCGGTGGTGCCGCACCCGGGCTCGCCCCGGCAGACGCGTTTTTTTTTTTTTCCTTCGCCCCGGCAGACGTGGTTCCCCCCCCCCCCCCCTCCGTCTTTCTTTTTGTTTTTTTTTTCGCCGCGGCTGAAGTGGATTTTTCGGTGCCTCGACGCCCCGGTAGTCGCGGTTTTTCCGTTTCCGCACGGCCCCGGCTGACGCTGCTCGGTCACAGTCGCCTTTTGTGGTGATTGCAGACTTCTTGAGCGCGGGTGTTTTTTTTTTTGTTGTTGTTGTTGTTTTATTACGCATTCGCTCCAGCAGACGCTGTTTAGACTTTTTGTTTCCTCTTTTATCCTGCGACGAGGTGACGAGGTTTATTCGGTGCCCCGCCGCCCCGGCTGAAGTGATTTTTCCTGTCCCGTGCCGCCCCGGCTGACGCGGTTGGGACTTCGCGTTTGTTCGGCCGCCACGGGTTTTGGCGCACTCGCTCGGTTGCTTGTTGTTGCCACTTGTTGCGAACCCAGGTTTCTTGAGCGAGCGCGGGCGTTTTTTCTTCCTTTCTTTCTTTGTTCTATGTGTTAGCGAATCGGCCTTTAATATCACACGAGGACTCACAACCAACAATTTTCAGTTTGAAGTGTAAAAAATCTGCAGGTGTTGACGTAACTGACTTGCCCCGTACCCTTGAGTACATCCATGAAGTTCTCGTAGTACTACTAAATCGCATTATTCCAAGTGGAGAAATTCCCATAAACTTGCAAACCTCTACACGAAAATCGGTGCGCGTGATAAAGTTGAAAATTATCGTCCGATATCAAATGTGCCTTCTATAACACAAATTCTAGGAAAAAAAAAAAAAAAAACACTTGTTCGCCGTTTTCTGCGCCGTGACTGGCAGCACTCCGGCGAAGCGAAACGGGGTCGATTCGAGCACGATATCGGCGTCTTTCGACGTGCTCGCCGGCGACCGTCGCACGAGTACGTCGCACGAGCGCGTCTGCCGGGGCGCCGTTTGCGAAGCCGACGCAAAAGTGGGAACCGCCGCTCGGATGATCGCCGCTTTCGGCAGAGTGAGTGTTGGCACTCCGGGGAAGCGAAACAGCGTGAATGCGCCCACGAAATCGGCGTATTTTGAAGTGCCCGCCGGCGACCGTCGCACGAGTACGGTAAACCGCGTCAGCCGGGGCGTAGTTCGGGACGCCGACGAAAAAGTGGGAAGCGCAACTCGGATCTTCGCCGTTTTTGCAGGAGTGAGTGGCGGCCCTCCTGCGAGACCAAGAAGCATCGATTCGTGCACGAATTCGGCGCCTTTCGACGTGATCGCCGGCGACCGTCGCTCGAGTAGGGCAAACCGCGTCTGCCGGGGCGGGCTTCGGGACGCCGATGCGAAAGTGGGAAACGCTGCTCGGATGTTCGCCGTTTTTGGCCGAGTGAGTGCTGGCACACGGGCGAAGCCAAACGGGGCCGATTACGGCACGATATCGGCGTCTTTCGACGTGCCCGCCGGCGACCGTCGCACGAGTACGGTAAACCGCGTCAGCCCGGGCGGAGTTCGGGACGCCGATGCGAAAGTGGAGAACGCCGCTCGGATCTTCGCCGTTTTTGGAGGAGTGAGTGGCGGCACTCCGGAGAAGCCAGGGAGCGCCAATTAGCGCACGATATCGGCGTCTTTCGACGCGCTCGCCGGCGACCGTCGCACGAGTAGGGCAAACCGCGTCTGCCGGGGCGGGGTTTACGACGCCGACGCAAAAGTGGGAACCGCCGCTCGGATGTTGGCCGTTTTTGGCAGAGTGAGTGCTGGCACTCCGGCGACGCGAAAGAGCGCGAATGCGCCCACGAAAGTGGCGTATTTGGACGTGCGTGACGGCGACCGCTGCAGGAGTACGAAAAACCACGTCAGCCGGGGCGAGCGACACACGGCGGTCTGGGTGCTTATCGCTGCTATTATAGGGGCACCCCGGCAGACGCAGAAAAAAAAAAAAAATTTTCGACCTTCTTTTTTGCTGGTCGAGCTCGGGTAACCCAGGTCGCAATGGGAGCCGCGCACGAAAGCGGCGTCGCGAGACGCGTTCGCGGTCGCTAGTCGCACGAGCTCGGCAACCGCGTCAGCCGGCGCGGAGTTCGGGATGCCGACGGCTAAGTGGGTACCGCTGCTCGGATGTTCGCCGTTTTTGGCCGAGTGAGTGCTGGCACTCCGGTGAAGCCAAGGAGCGCCAATTCGTGCACGATATCGGCGTCTTTCGACGTGCCCGCCGGCCACCGCCGCACGAGTACGGCAAACCGCGTCTGCCGGGGCGGGGTTCGCGACGCGTACGCAATAGTGGGAACCGTCGCTCGGATGTTCGTCGTCTTTGGCCGAGCGAGTGCTGGCACTCCGGCGAAGCGAAACGGGGCCGATTCGGGCACGATATCGGCGTATTTCGACGTGCTCGCCGGCGACCGTCGCACGAGTACGGCAAAGCGCGTCTGCCGGGGCGAGGTTTGCGACGCCGACGAAAAAGTGGGAAGCGCCGCTCGGATCTTCGCCGTTTTTGCAGGAGTGAGTGGCGGCCCTCCTGCGAGACCAAGAAGCATCGACTCGCGCACGATATCGGTGTCTTTCGACGTGCCCGCCGGCCACCGCCGCACGAGTACGGCAAACCGCGTATGCCGGGGCGGGGTTGGCGACGCCGACGCAAAAGTGGGAACCGCCACTAGGATGTTCGCCGTTTTTGGCAGAGTGAGTGCTGGCACTCCGGCGAAGCGAAAGAGCGCGAATGCGCCCACGAAAGTGGCGTGTTTGGACGTGCTTGACGACGACCACCGCAGGAAAACGAAAAACCACGTCAGCCGGGGCGAGCGACCCATGGCGGTCTGGGTGCTTATCGCTGCTATTATAGGGGCACCCCGGCAGACGCAAAAAAAAAAAAAAATTTTTTTCGACATTCTTTTTTGCTCGTCGACCTCGGGTGACCCAGGTCGCAGTGGGAGCCGCGCACGAAAGCGGCGTCGCGAGACGGCTTCGCGGTCGCTAGTCGCACGAGCTCGGCAACCGCGTCTGCCGGGGCGGAGTTCGGGACGCCGACGGCTAAGTGGGAACCGCCGCTCGGATGTTCGCCGTTTGTGGCCGAGTGAGTGCTGGCACTCCGGCGAAGCCAAACGGGGCCGATTCCGGCACGATATCGGCGTCTTTCTACGTGCTCGCCGGCGACCGTCGCACGAGTACGGCAAAGTGCGTCTGCCGGGGCGGGGTTTGCGACGCGTACGCAATAGTGAGAACCGTCGCTCGGATGTTCGTCGTCTTTCGCCGAGCCAGTGCTGGCAATCCGGCGAAGCCGAACGGAGCCGATTCGGGCACGATATCGGCGTCTTTCCACGTGCTCGCCGGCGACCGTCGCACGAGTACGGTAAACCGCGTCAGCCGGGGCGGAGTTCGGGACGCCGATGCGAAAGTGGGAAGCGCCGCTCGGATCTTCGCCGTTTTTGGAGGAGTCAGTGGCGGCACTCCGGTGAAGCCAAGGTGCGCCAATTCGCGCACGATATCGGCGTCTTTCGACGTGCCCGCCGGCCACCGTCGCACGAGTACGGCAAACCTCGTCTGCCGGGGCGGGGTTTGCGACGCCGACGCAAAAGTGGGAACCCGCCGCTCGGATGTTCGCCGTTTTTGGCAGAGTGAGTGCTGGCACTCCGGCGAAGCGAAAGAGCGCGAATGCGCCCACGAAAGTGGCGTGTTTGGACGTGCTTGACGACGACCACCGCAGGAAAACGAAAAACCACGTCAGCCGGGGCGAGCGACCCATGGCGGTCTGGGTGCTTATCGCTGCTATTATAGGGGCACCCCGGCAGACGCAAAAAAAAAAAAAAATTTTTTTCGACATTCTTTTTTGCTCGTCGACCTCGGGTGACCCAGGTCGCAGTGGGAGCCGCGCACGAAAGCGGCGTCGCGAGACGGCTTCGCGGTCGCTAGTCGCACGAGCTCGGCAACCGCGTCTGCCGGGGCGGAGTTCGGGACGCCGACGGCTAAGTGGGAACCGCCGCTCGGATGTTCGCCGTTTGTGGCCGAGTGAGTGCTGGCACTCCGGCGAAGCCAAACGGGGCCGATTCCGGCACGATATCGGCGTCTTTCTACGTGCTCGCCGGCGACCGTCGCACGAGTACGGCAAAGTGCGTCTGCCGGGGCGGGGTTTGCGACGCGTACGCAATAGTGAGAACCGTCGCTCGGATGTTCGTCGTCTTTCGCCGAGCCAGTGCTGGCACTCCGGCGAAGCCGAACGGAGCCGATTCGGGCACGATATCGGCGTCTTTCCACGTGCTCGCCGGCGACCGTCGCACGAGTACGGTAAACCGCGTCAGCCGGGGCGGAGTTCGGGACGCCGATGCGAAAGTGGGAAGCGCCGCTCGGATCTTCGCCGTTTTTGGAGGAGTCAGTGGCGGCACTCCGGTGAAGCCAAGGTGCGCCAATTCGCGCACGATATCGGCGTCTTTCGACGTGCCCGCCGGCCACCGTCGCACGAGTACGGCAAACCTCGTCTGCCGGGGCGGGGTTTGCGACGCCGACGCAAAAGTGGGAACCGCCGCTCGGATGTTCGCCGTTTTTGGCAGAGTGAGTGCTGGCACTCCGGCGAAGCGAAAGAGCGTGAATGCGCCCACGAAAGTAGCGTATTTGGACGTGCTTGACGGCGACCGCCGCAGGAGTACGAAAAACCACGTCAGCCGGGGCGAGCGACCCACGGCGGTCTGGGTGCTTATCGCTGCTATTATAGGGGCACCCCGGCAGACGCAGAAAGAAAAAAAAAAATGGGGACATGGCGTGCGTCACCGTGCGGCTTCGCAGCGTTGCCGAAGTCGCCGAGCCCTTCGACTGAGCCGAACGGCGGACAGGGAACGTTGGTCGGCCGTTCTAACCTGTCGGTGCCACGCCGAGACGTCGTTAAGGAAAACCGCGTCGTGGGCCTCTACGACGCCGTCGAGTCGTTGTACGTTTGGTGTCCAGCGTGTCGGCGGCGAGTAGCGGACACGTCGTTCACGACTTCGGTCTTTCGCAGTCGACGCGAACTTGCGGAGAGTCGTGGTGCCTCACGTTTTCGGCAGAAACCGCGGCGGAATTTTCCCGTGCGTGCGCGCACGACCTCGGTGCTGTGCCGTCAGCGTAGTGTTGCACAAACTCGTGGCCTACCCAAGGTGCGGTACGTTTGCGGCCGTATCCTCGGTGGGAATTTCGTGAGTAGGGTCGCAAATTCTACGACCTCGGCGGGTTTGAGAGCGACGTAGACTTGTGGCACGCTCAACATGCCACACGTTTCGGGGCACACCCGCGGTGAAATTTTCTCGAGTACGCTCGTATTAGGGCCCAAGGAGGTCTGGGTACTTATCGCTGCTATTATGTGGGGGTTCTCGTGAGCGGCGTACGCGAAAGCGACCGGGTGTCTGATATGCGGCGGGCTTCGGCCTCGTCAAGCGTGTCCTCGGGTCTGCTCCAGGGGAATCCACGGCAGTCGTCTGCAGCCTCATCCGCTTGATGCGTTAGGGGCTGGTTGTCGGACGGTGCCGTTTTACCACGATATCGAGGTGTGTTCCGTGTCGTCCTCGGGCGATTCAGATGCGAAAGCGCCGAAGACGCGGGCGTGACCCGTCGTCTGGCGGCTTTGCAGTCTCGGCTCCGTTGCTAGTTCCGGCCGGTCCACCGACAGTGCAGCGGGCTTGGGCAACCCGCACGGCGCGACCGAGTCGATGCAACGAAAAAGAGCGAGCATGAACGTGCTTCTTGCCGCACGGCTCCCACTCGTCTTTCGGGAAGGTTGTGCCGTAGCGAGCTCGAACGCCGTCATCTCGGAGTGCAAAATAAGCGTGTTGGGGCGCCTGAAGGTGGCCTCCGCCGCACACAGACTGCGTCCGGCCCGCCGAGGGCGAGGACGGACGCGCAGTCGAACGATTACCTGGTTGATCCTGCCAGTAATCATATGCTTGTCTCAAAGATTAAGCCATGCATGTCTAAGTACATGCCGAAATAAGGCGAAACCGCGAATGGCTCATTAAATCAGTTATGGTTCCTTAGATCGTTTCTTCCTACTTGGATAACTGTGGCAATTCTAGAGCTAATACATGCAGTGAGCCTGGAGCCCTTTGGGTAACGGGTGCTTTTATTAGACCAAGATCGATCGGGTTTCGGCCCGTATTGTGTGGTGACTCTGGATAACTTTGTGCTGATCGCATGGCCACGAGCCGGCGACGTTTCTTTCAAGTGTCTGCCTTATCAACTTTCGATGGTAGGTTACTTGCTTACCATGGTTGTTACGGGTAACGGAGAATCAGGGTTCGATTCCGGAGAGGGAGCCTGAGAAACGGCTACCACATCCAAGGAAGGCAGCAGGCGCGCAAATTACCCACTCCCGGCACGGGGAGGTAGTGACGAAAAATAACAATACGGGACTCTTTTGAGGCCCCGTAATTGAAATGAGTACACTCTAAATCCTTTAACGAGGATCAATTGGAGGGCAAGTCTGGTGCCAGCAGCCGCGGTAATTCCAGCTCCAATAGCGTATACTAAAGCTGCTGCGGTTAAAAAGCTCGTAGTTGGATCTCAGTTCCAGACGAGTAGTGCATCTACCCGATGCGACGGCTCGGACTGAACATCATGCCGGTTCTTTCTTGGTGCACTTCATTGTGTGCCTCGAGATGGCCGGTGCTTTTACTTTGAAAAAATTAGAGTGCTCAACGCAGGCGAGTCGCCTGAATAAACTTGCATGGAATAATAGAACAAGACCTCGTTTCTGTTCTGTTGGTTTTTGGAATACGAGGTAATGATTAAGAGGGACGGACGGGGGCATTCGTATTGCGGCGCTAGAGGTGAAATTCTTGGACCGTCGCAAGACGAACTACTGCGAAAGCATTTGCCAAGAATGTTTTCATTGATCAAGAACGAAAGTCAGAGGTTCGAAGGCGATCAGATACCGCCCTAGTTCTGACCATAAACGATGCCAACCAGCGATCCGCCTGAGTTACTCAAATGACTCGGCGGGCAGCTTCCGGGAAACCAAAGTATTTGGGTTCCGGGGGAAGTATGGTTGCAAAGCTGAAACTTAAAGGAATTGACGGAAGGGCACCACCAGGAGTGGAGCCTGCGGCTTAATTTGACTCAACACGGGAAAACTTACCCGGCCCGGACACTGGGAGGATTGACAGATTGAGAGCTCTTTCTTGATTCGGTGGATGGTGGTGCATGGCCGTTCTTAGTTGGTGGAGCGATTTGTCTGGTTAATTCCGATAACGAACGAGACTCTAGCCTATTAAATAGGTGCGGGGTTCCCAGCACCTTACAACCTTCTTAGAGGGACAAGCGGCTCCTAGCCGCACGAAACAGAGCAATAACAGGTCTGTGATGCCCTTAGATGTCCGGGGCCGCACGCGCGCTACACTGAAGGAAGCAGCGTGTCTTTATCCCTGTCTGAAAAGACTGGGTAACCCGTGGAACTTCTTTCGTGATTGGGATAGGGGCTTGCAATTGTTCCCCTTGAACGAGGAATTCCCAGTAAGCGCGAGTCATAAGCTCGCGTTGATTACGTCCCTGCCCTTTGTACACACCGCCCGTCGCTACTACCGATTGAATGATTTAGTGAGGTCTTCGGACCGATGTCCGGCGCGGCCTTTCGGTTGCGCCGGTCTGTTGGAAAGATGACCAAACTTGATCATTTAGAGGAAGTAAAAGTCGTAACAAGGTTTCCGTAGGTGAACCTGCGGAAGGATCATTAACGGATTGTGAAGGGTGAGCGCCTCAGCTGCGTCTGCGCCCGACACTTTCTGCCGCTGACCCCGTTTGGACGCGGGGTCGGCTTTTCCCCACGGGGCTGCCTGAATGTGGAGCGGCACCCCGTGACAAATTGTTGCGCCCAGCGGACGCCAACACCGCGACCTTGGACGGTCGGCCAGGTGGCGGACGCGGGTACAAACGGCGCAACGCACTCATAGGTCGGCTTTCGACCCGCCACTGCACCGTGGCTCGAAGCGCTCGAAATGCGCGACCCGACCGCTGCGGGACCGCCTAGTACTGTAAACAGGAGCGGCGGAGCGCGAACGGCGAGTCGTGGTTACGTCGGTAGAAGGCGAGGCTGCGCGTTCCCGAAACGCCAGCCGAGTGCCCTCCCGACCGTTCGAGCGTGCAAGAACGAGACCCGACAATCGCGCGGCGACTGCCAAGTACGAGAGGAACGGCACAAGCGTCGGCGGTCGGTCAAGGAACTGGCGATGTGACGGGTCCGCTGTGCACCAGTGCATACCGTCCCGCCGTCCGCGGCAAGCGCCTCCGCGTCCTCGGGTGACGGAGGCTGCCGGTCGGTTCTTGCAGGCGAGGGATCTCGCTGGCACCGGTTCGCGTTGACGCGCGGCCGGTCATGGCACGGCGATGCGACGGCCGAGGTGCGCAGTACTCGATGGAGGAACCGCACGCTCCGATGACCGTCCCGCCCTCCGCGGCGTATGCGTACCGACCGTAATGGTTGCAGCAGCGCCGGCCGGCTTTTGAATTCGCCACACGAAACACGGTGCGAGATCGCGGTTAGGGGAGCGTCGACGTTGCCAGGCGTTTTGCTTGCTGCCGAGGGAAAGGCGGCACGGCCACGTCGCGCTCGTCGCGATTAGCGGGTCTGCGCGCTTTGGGAAGGTGCCGCAACGACTTGCCGAAAGAGGAAGCACGGAAGAACGAGGGACTTGGACGTCCCGACAATTGAACGCACTTGCGGCCAGGCCCTTGCTGGCTTCGTTCTTCCGCCTCGAGTAGGCTCGTACGCGGCTCCGGCGCCGAAAGTGGTCCTTGGCACCGACTTCGGTGGACGTGGGAAGTGCCGCGCAAGTACGGCGCGCCTGGCTCCACCTGTTGGCTAAAGTAGGCAGCCGGATCGGCATTTTGGTGTGCGGTGGCAAACCGTGGATGCGAAAAAAGCTTGTGCGATTTCGTGGAACAAAAAGCGGGGGTCCCCCTTTTTATGCGGAGGAGACCGACCCGCCCGCCGTGGTGAACCGCGACGCCACGGTAAAAACGGGAGAGGCTTGTCGATGGGACCGTGCATCCCGCGCTCCACGGAGGCCGGGAGGCGGCCGCCCGAGGAAATGTGTAGCCGTCGAGGCCCGCATCTGCGTGCACTCTTATCCAAATGGGTGTACCGCAGGCATTTTCTGGTTAGGCGGGCCAATGAGAGCGAGCACACAACGATACCTACGGGTCCGGCTTGGAGAACCGGCTTCGACGCCTCCCGAGTATTTATAGAGGGGTGGACCACGAAAGCACTCGCAAGTAGCGGAAGCGAAACGCCGTCCGAAACACACCGTTTGCTCGATTTGCGGCAGCCGAAAAAGGCGCGGCAGAGTTTTGGAGTCCAAGCGTGCGCTGAAAAGCGCCCTTCTTGGCCACTGTTTGGCCGAGTGCCAGAAACGTTTGGTTTTGACTGTACGGAATTGAACAAACACTTTTTCACGACTCTAAGCGGTGGATCACTCGGTTCTCGGGTCGATGAAGAACGCAGCCAGCTGCGAGACTTGGTGTGAATTGCAGGACACACTGAGCACTGATTCTTTGAACGCACATTGCGGCCTTGGGTCTTCCCTTGGCTTCGTCTGTCTGAGGGTCGGATCACATATCAAGAGAGCCTTCGGCGCACAAGGGAACGTGAGCCGTCGACTCGTTTTGACCGCGTCGGCAACACGGACAGCACGCTGAACACCTCACAGCGAGCGCCAACAGCGGCCACTCAAGGGCGAGACGGTGGCGACCGTCGTGCCAGAGCCCAACCGAAACGGGGGCGACCGACTGCATTGAGGATGTGGCACCTCGTTGAGACCGCCGCAGGACTTCGAGTCGGAAGGAAGCCTGCAGGGAAAGTGCGGTCGAGGTTGCGTACTCCTCTCTGCGACCGGGCGCGCAAGAGCTGCGAGAGCCACGGACGCGCAACTTTAACGCACGGTAAACACGAGGAGCGAAAGCCGGCCAGCAAAGCTTCTCCAGCCGTGCGCAAAGTGCGCGAGATCGCAGCCTTGCGTTGCGCTTGTTGCCCTCGAAGTAAGCAGGGTGTCCCGTAGACCGGGCGCTCGAACACGCTGCGGGGCCGTGCCTCCTCCAGGCTTTGCCGCGCGAACAGGGAACGTTCGCGCGCAAAGCGCAGGGAGGTGAGGAGGCTGCGCCCGACGTTTGCGGTTCGCTGCGTACGCGGTTGATGCGGAGAGCACGGCGCGACGACTTGCCGCGAAGCGGAAAAAGTCTCCCGCACGAGTTGGCGAAACGTTGGCGAAGCTTAAGGCGTTCTCGTCGTAGTCCGCCGTCGGTCTAAGTGCTTCGCAGTTCCCGTCCCGTTCAAAAAACTGGGCCACTCCAGTTGGGGCGGGGGCGACGCTACACGAGACGATGCCTCTCGCCAGGCTGCGTGGCTGCCCTTGCGGC
>NW_027465205.1:7500-20000 GCF_043290135.1 Rhipicephalus microplus | reverse complement strand
CTAAACCGCGCAAAGTACGAAAGGAACCGCGCGGTAGGGGCTCGAGACAAAGCTCGGCCCTAAACCGCGCCAAGTACGGAAGGAACGGCGCGGAGAGGGCTCGAGACAAAGCTCGACCCTAAACCGCGCCAAGTACGGAGGGAACAGCGCGGCTAAGGGCTCGAAACAAACCCTAAACCGCGCCAAGTACGGAGGGAACAGCGCGGCTAAGGGCTCGAAACAAACCCTAAACCGCGCCAAGTACGGAAGGAACGGCGCGGAGAGGGCTCGAGACAAAGCTCGACCCTAAACCGCGCCAAGTACGGAGGGAACAGCGCGGCTAAGGGCTCGAAACAAACCCTGAACCGCGCCAAGTACGAAAGGAACGGCGCGCAGTAGGGGTTTAAAACAAAGCTGGTCCCAAAACCGCGCCAAGTACGAAAGGAACAGCGCGGTCGAGACTCGGAAGAAAAAGCTTTCAAAGTGTCGTAGCACGATGCACACTGCTGTTCGTGTGGAACAAACGTGACTACCGTGCTGTACGGTGGAGTTCTGTGCGCAAAAGCGGCGGGTGTGTTTCTAAGCACCACAGCGTTGTGTCAAAAAAGAGGTGCCTGAGAGAAACGCATGCGACTGCCGTGCTTTGCGGCATAGCACCGTGCGCAAAAACGGTGCGCATGCAAGAGGTGTCAGAGCTAGCGAACTTTTGCCACGAGCAACAGGTCACTAAAAGCCTATAGATGACGGTGTTGGAGGAAAAGAAAAATATCGAGAAAGCACTGCGGTGTGCCGTGCGTAGGGACGGGCGCGCGTGCCACATGCCGCCGAAATATGGGTGTCGGAGAAAACAGAGTGCCGCGCGTAACGAGGGGCGCGCGTGTTACAGAGAGATATGCCCAAACGCATGAAAGTGTACGCAGGTGTCCTAAGGCAGTTTTTTTTTTTTTCCTCATTTTGATGTCGCCCCGGCTGACGTGGTTTTCGTTTTTCCGTGCCGCCCCGGCTGACGCGGTTTTCGTTTTTCCGTGCCGCCCCGGCTGACGCAGTTTTTGCGCCGCCCCGGCTGACGCGGTTTTCGCGCCGCCCCGGCTGACGCGGTTCCGACTTTGCACTTTTTGGCTCACCCCGGCTGGCGGCCCACTCACTCGATCGCCAGGTCTGTTTGCCCCGGTGGTTCCACCGCCAGGCTTAAGCGCGAACTTTTTTTGTTTGTTTTCTTTTGATTAAGCGCAAGCTTTTTTCTTTGTTTTCTTTTGATTAAGCGCGGGCTTTTTTCTTTGTTTTTTTTGCATTCGCCCCGGCAGACGCGGTTTTTGCGCCGCCCCGGCTGACGCGGTTTTTGCCGCCCCGGCTGACGCAGTTCGGACTTAGCACTTTTCGGCTGTGCCTGGCTGGCGGCCCACTCACTCGATCGCCATGTCTGTTTGCCACAGTTTTCCCGGTGGTGCCGCACCCGGGCTCGCCCCGGCTGACGCGGTTTCGTGCCGCCCCGGCAGACGCGGTTTTCGCGCCGCCCCGGCTGACGCGGTTTCGTGCCGCCCCGGCAGACGCGGTTTTTTGCCGCCCCGGCAGACGCGTTTTTTTTTTCTTTCGCCCCGGCTGACGCAGTTTTCGCGCCGCCCCGGCAGACGCGGTTTTCGCGCCGCCCCGGCAGACGCGGTTTTTTGCGCCGCCCCGGCTGACGCAGTTCGGACTTGGCACTTTTTGGCTGAGCCTGGCTGGCGGCCCACTCACTCGATCGCCATGTCTGTTTGCCACAGTTTTCCCGGTGGTGCCGCACCCGGGCTCGCCCCGGCTGACGCAGTTTTCGCGCCGCCCCGGCTGACGCGGTTTCGTGCCGCCCCGGCAGACGCGGTTTTTTGCGCCGCCCCGGCTGACGCGGTTTTTTGCCGCCCCGGCTGACGCAGTTCGGACTTGGCACTTTTCGGCTGTGCCTGGCTGGCGGCCCACTCACTCGATCGCCATGTCTGTTTGCCACAGTTTTCCCGGTGGTGCCGCACCCGGGCTCGCCCCGGCAGACGCGTTTTTTTTTTTTCTTTCGCCCCGGCTGACGCAGTTTTCGCGCCGCCCCGGCTGACGCGGTTTCGTGCCGCCCCGGCAGACGCGGTTTTTTGCGCCGCCCCGGCTGACGCGGTTTTTGCCGCCCCGGCTGACGCAGTTCGGACTTAGCACTTTTTGGCTGAGCCTGGCTGGTGGCCCACTCACTCGATCGCCATGTCTGTTAGCCACAGTTTTCCCGGTGGTGCCGCACCCGGGCTCGCCCCGGCTGACGCAGTTTTCGCGCCGCCCCGGCTGACGCGGTTTCGTGCCGCCCCGGCAGACGCGGTTTTCGCGCCGCCCCGGCTGACGCGGTTTTTGCCGCCCCGGCTGACGCAGTTCGGACTTAGCACTTTTCGGCTGTGCCTGGCTGGCGGCCCACTCACTCGATCGCCATGTCTGTTTGCCACAGTTTTCCCGGTGGTGCCGCACCCGGGCTCGCCCCGGCTGACGCAGTTTTCGCGCCGCCCCGGCTGACGCGGTTTCGTGCCGCCCCGGCAGACGCGGTTTTCGCGCCGCCCCGGCTGACGCGGTTTCGTGCCGCCCCGGCAGACGCGGTTTTTTGCCGCCCCAGCTGACGCAGTTCGGACTTAGCACTTTTTGGCTGAGCCTTGCTGGCGGCCCACTCACTCGATCGCCATGTCTGTTTGCCACAGTTTTCCCGGTGGTGCCGCACCCGGGCTCGCCCCGGCAGACGCGTTTTTTTTTTTCTTTCGCCCCGGCTGACGCAGTTTTCGCGCCGCCCCGGCAGACGCGGTTTTCGCGCCGCCCCGGCAGACGCGGTTTTTTGCGCCGCCCCGGCTGACGCGGTTTTTTGCCGCCCCGGCTGACGCAGTTCGGACTTGGCACTTTTTGGCTGAGCCTGGCTGGCGGCCCACTCACTCGATCGCCATGTCTGTTTGCCACAGTTTTCCCGGTGGTGCCGCACCCGGGCTCGCCCCGGCTGACGCAGTTTTCGCGCCGCCCCGGCAGACGCGGTTTCGTGCCGCCCCGGCAGACGCGGTTTTTTGCGCCGCCCCGGCTGACGCGGTTTTTTGCCGCCCCGGCTGACACGGTTCGGACTTTGCACTTTTCGGCTGTGCCTGGCTGGCGGCCCACTCACTCGATCGCCATGTCTGTTTGCCACAGTTTTCCCGGTGGTGCCGCACCCGGGCTCGCCCCGGCAGACGCGTTTTTTTTTTTTTTTTCTTTCGCCCCGGCTGACGCAGTTTTCGCGCCGCCCCGGCTGACGCGGTTTCGTGCCGCCCCGGCAGACGCGGTTTTTTGCGCCGCCCCGGCTGACGTGGTTTTTGCCGCCCCGGCTGACGCAGTTCGGACTTTGCACTTTTCGGCTGAGCCTGGCTGGCGGCCCACTCACTCGATCGCCATGTCTGTTTGCCACAGTTTTCCCGGTGGTGCCGCACCCGGGCTCGCCCCGGCAGACGCGTTTTTTTTTTTTCCTTCGCCCCGGCAGACGTGGTTCCCCCCCCCCCCTCCGTCTTTCTTTTTGTTTTTTTTTTTCGCCGCGGCTGAAGTGGATTTTTCGGTGCCTCGACGCCCCGGTAGTCGCGGTTTTTCCGTTTCCGCACGGCCCCGGCTGACGCTGCTCGGTCACAGTCGCCTTTTGTGGTGATTGCAGACTTCTTGAGCGCGGGTGTTTTTTTTTTTTGTTGTTGTTGTTGTTTTATTACGCATTCGCTCCAGCAGACGCTGTTTAGACTTTTTGTTTCCTCTTTTATCCTGCGACGAGGTGACGAGGTTTATTCGGTGCCCCGCCGCCCCGGCTGAAGTGATTTTTCCTGTCCCGTGCCGCCCCGGCTGACGCGGTTGGGACTTCGCGTTTGTTCGGCCGCCACGGGTTTTGGCGCACTCGCTCGGTTGCTTGTTGTTGCCACTTGTTGCGAACCCAGGTTTCTTGAGCGAGCGCGGGCGTTTTTTCTTCCTTTCTTTCTTTGTTCTATGTGTTAGCGAATCGGCCTTTAATATCACACGAGGACTCACAACCAACAATTTTCAGTTTGAAGTGTAAAAAATCTGCAGGTGTTGACGTAACTGACTTGCCCCGTACCCTTGAGTACATCCATGAAGTTCTCGTAGTACTACTAAATCGCATTATTCCAAGTGGAGAAATTCCCATAAACTTGCAAACCTCTACACGAAAATCGGTGCGCGTGATAAAGTTGAAAATTATCGTCCGATATCAAATGTGCCTTCTATAACACAAATTCTAGGAAAAAAAAAAAAAAAAACACTTGTTCGCCGTTTTCTGCGCCGTGACTGGCAGCACTCCGGCGAAGCGAAACGGGGTCGATTCGAGCACGATATCGGCGTCTTTCGACGTGCTCGCCGGCGACCGTCGCACGAGTACGTCGCACGAGCGCGTCTGCCGGGGCGCCGTTTGCGAAGCCGACGCAAAAGTGGGAACCGCCGCTCGGATGATCGCCGCTTTCGGCAGAGTGAGTGTTGGCACTCCGGGGAAGCGAAACAGCGTGAATGCGCCCACGAAATCGGCGTATTTTGAAGTGCCCGCCGGCGACCGTCGCACGAGTACGGTAAACCGCGTCAGCCGGGGCGTAGTTCGGGACGCCGACGAAAAAGTGGGAAGCGCAACTCGGATCTTCGCCGTTTTTGCAGGAGTGAGTGGCGGCCCTCCTGCGAGACCAAGAAGCATCGATTCGTGCACGAATTCGGCGCCTTTCGACGTGATCGCCGGCGACCGTCGCTCGAGTAGGGCAAACCGCGTCTGCCGGGGCGGGCTTCGGGACGCCGATGCGAAAGTGGGAAACGCTGCTCGGATGTTCGCCGTTTTTGGCCGAGTGAGTGCTGGCACACGGGCGAAGCCAAACGGGGCCGATTACGGCACGATATCGGCGTCTTTCGACGTGCCCGCCGGCGACCGTCGCACGAGTACGGTAAACCGCGTCAGCCCGGGCGGAGTTCGGGACGCCGATGCGAAAGTGGAGAACGCCGCTCGGATCTTCGCCGTTTTTGGAGGAGTGAGTGGCGGCACTCCGGAGAAGCCAGGGAGCGCCAATTAGCGCACGATATCGGCGTCTTTCGACGCGCTCGCCGGCGACCGTCGCACGAGTAGGGCAAACCGCGTCTGCCGGGGCGGGGTTTACGACGCCGACGCAAAAGTGGGAACCGCCGCTCGGATGTTGGCCGTTTTTGGCAGAGTGAGTGCTGGCACTCCGGCGACGCGAAAGAGCGCGAATGCGCCCACGAAAGTGGCGTATTTGGACGTGCGTGACGGCGACCGCTGCAGGAGTACGAAAAACCACGTCAGCCGGGGCGAGCGACACACGGCGGTCTGGGTGCTTATCGCTGCTATTATAGGGGCACCCCGGCAGACGCAGAAAAAAAAAAAAAAATTTTCGACCTTCTTTTTTGCTGGTCGAGCTCGGGTAACCCAGGTCGCAATGGGAGCCGCGCACGAAAGCGGCGTCGCGAGACGCGTTCGCGGTCGCTAGTCGCACGAGCTCGGCAACCGCGTCAGCCGGCGCGGAGTTCGGGATGCCGACGGCTAAGTGGGTACCGCTGCTCGGATGTTCGCCGTTTTTGGCCGAGTGAGTGCTGGCACTCCGGTGAAGCCAAGGAGCGCCAATTCGTGCACGATATCGGCGTCTTTCGACGTGCCCGCCGGCCACCGCCGCACGAGTACGGCAAACCGCGTCTGCCGGGGCGGGGTTCGCGACGCGTACGCAATAGTGGGAACCGTCGCTCGGATGTTCGTCGTCTTTGGCCGAGCGAGTGCTGGCACTCCGGCGAAGCGAAACGGGGCCGATTCGGGCACGATATCGGCGTATTTCGACGTGCTCGCCGGCGACCGTCGCACGAGTACGGCAAAGCGCGTCTGCCGGGGCGAGGTTTGCGACGCCGACGAAAAAGTGGGAAGCGCCGCTCGGATCTTCGCCGTTTTTGCAGGAGTGAGTGGCGGCCCTCCTGCGAGACCAAGAAGCATCGACTCGCGCACGATATCGGTGTCTTTCGACGTGCCCGCCGGCCACCGCCGCACGAGTACGGCAAACCGCGTATGCCGGGGCGGGGTTGGCGACGCCGACGCAAAAGTGGGAACCGCCACTAGGATGTTCGCCGTTTTTGGCAGAGTGAGTGCTGGCACTCCGGCGAAGCGAAAGAGCGCGAATGCGCCCACGAAAGTGGCGTGTTTGGACGTGCTTGACGACGACCACCGCAGGAAAACGAAAAACCACGTCAGCCGGGGCGAGCGACCCATGGCGGTCTGGGTGCTTATCGCTGCTATTATAGGGGCACCCCGGCAGACGCAAAAAAAAAAAAAATTTTTTTCGACATTCTTTTTTGCTCGTCGACCTCGGGTGACCCAGGTCGCAGTGGGAGCCGCGCACGAAAGCGGCGTCGCGAGACGGCTTCGCGGTCGCTAGTCGCACGAGCTCGGCAACCGCGTCTGCCGGGGCGGAGTTCGGGACGCCGACGGCTAAGTGGGAACCGCCGCTCGGATGTTCGCCGTTTGTGGCCGAGTGAGTGCTGGCACTCCGGCGAAGCCAAACGGGGCCGATTCCGGCACGATATCGGCGTCTTTCTACGTGCTCGCCGGCGACCGTCGCACGAGTACGGCAAAGTGCGTCTGCCGGGGCGGGGTTTGCGACGCGTACGCAATAGTGAGAACCGTCGCTCGGATGTTCGTCGTCTTTCGCCGAGCCAGTGCTGGCAATCCGGCGAAGCCGAACGGAGCCGATTCGGGCACGATATCGGCGTCTTTCCACGTGCTCGCCGGCGACCGTCGCACGAGTACGGTAAACCGCGTCAGCCGGGGCGGAGTTCGGGACGCCGATGCGAAAGTGGGAAGCGCCGCTCGGATCTTCGCCGTTTTTGGAGGAGTCAGTGGCGGCACTCCGGTGAAGCCAAGGTGCGCCAATTCGCGCACGATATCGGCGTCTTTCGACGTGCCCGCCGGCCACCGTCGCACGAGTACGGCAAACCTCGTCTGCCGGGGCGGGGTTTGCGACGCCGACGCAAAAGTGGGAACCGCCGCTCGGATGTTCGCCGTTTTTGGCAGAGTGAGTGCTGGCACTCCGGCGAAGCGAAAGAGCGCGAATGCGCCCACGAAAGTGGCGTGTTTGGACGTGCTTGACGACGACCACCGCAGGAAAACGAAAAACCACGTCAGCCGGGGCGAGCGACCCATGGCGGTCTGGGTGCTTATCGCTGCTATTATAGGGGCACCCCGGCAGACGCAAAAAAAAAAAAAATTTTTTTCGACATTCTTTTTTGCTCGTCGACCTCGGGTGACCCAGGTCGCAGTGGGAGCCGCGCACGAAAGCGGCGTCGCGAGACGGCTTCGCGGTCGCTAGTCGCACGAGCTCGGCAACCGCGTCTGCCGGGGCGGAGTTCGGGACGCCGACGGCTAAGTGGGAACCGCCGCTCGGATGTTCGCCGTTTGTGGCCGAGTGAGTGCTGGCACTCCGGCGAAGCCAAACGGGGCCGATTCCGGCACGATATCGGCGTCTTTCTACGTGCTCGCCGGCGACCGTCGCACGAGTACGGCAAAGTGCGTCTGCCGGGGCGGGGTTTGCGACGCGTACGCAATAGTGAGAACCGTCGCTCGGATGTTCGTCGTCTTTCGCCGAGCCAGTGCTGGCACTCCGGCGAAGCCGAACGGAGCCGATTCGGGCACGATATCGGCGTCTTTCCACGTGCTCGCCGGCGACCGTCGCACGAGTACGGTAAACCGCGTCAGCCGGGGCGGAGTTCGGGACGCCGATGCGAAAGTGGGAAGCGCCGCTCGGATCTTCGCCGTTTTTGGAGGAGTCAGTGGCGGCACTCCGGTGAAGCCAAGGTGCGCCAATTCGCGCACGATATCGGCGTCTTTCGACGTGCCCGCCGGCCACCGTCGCACGAGTACGGCAAACCTCGTCTGCCGGGGCGGGGTTTGCGACGCCGACGCAAAAGTGGGAACCGCCGCTCGGATGTTCGCCGTTTTTGGCAGAGTGAGTGCTGGCACTCCGGCGAAGCGAAAGAGCGTGAATGCGCCCACGAAAGTAGCGTATTTGGACGTGCTTGACGGCGACCGCCGCAGGAGTACGAAAAACCACGTCAGCCGGGGCGAGCGACCCACGGCGGTCTGGGTGCTTATCGCTGCTATTATAGGGGCACCCCGGCAGACGCAGAAAGAAAAAAAAAAATGGGGACATGGCGTGCGTCACCGTGCGGCTTCGCAGCGTTGCCGAAGTCGCCGAGCCCTTCGACTGAGCCGAACGGCGGACAGGGAACGTTGGTCGGCCGTTCTAACCTGTCGGTGCCACGCCGAGACGTCGTTAAGGAAAACCGCGTCGTGGGCCTCTACGACGCCGTCGAGTCGTTGTACGTTTGGTGTCCAGCGTGTCGGCGGCGAGTAGCGGACACGTCGTTCACGACTTCGGTCTTTCGCAGTCGACGCGAACTTGCGGAGAGTCGTGGTGCCTCACGTTTTCGGCAGAAACCGCGGCGGAATTTTCCCGTGCGTGCGCGCACGACCTCGGTGCTGTGCCGTCAGCGTAGTGTTGCACAAACTCGTGGCCTACCCAAGGTGCGGTACGTTTGCGGCCGTATCCTCGGTGGGAATTTCGTGAGTAGGGTCGCAAATTCTACGACCTCGGCGGGTTTGAGAGCGACGTAGACTTGTGGCACGCTCAACATGCCACACGTTTCGGGGCACACCCGCGGTGAAATTTTCTCGAGTACGCTCGTATTAGGGCCCAAGGAGGTCTGGGTACTTATCGCTGCTATTATGTGGGGGTTCTCGTGAGCGGCGTACGCGAAAGCGACCGGGTGTCTGATATGCGGCGGGCTTCGGCCTCGTCAAGCGTGTCCTCGGGTCTGCTCCAGGGGAATCCACGGCAGTCGTCTGCAGCCTCATCCGCTTGATGCGTTAGGGGCTGGTTGTCGGACGGTGCCGTTTTACCACGATATCGAGGTGTGTTCCGTGTCGTCCTCGGGCGATTCAGATGCGAAAGCGCCGAAGACGCGGGCGTGACCCGTCGTCTGGCGGCTTTGCAGTCTCGGCTCCGTTGCTAGTTCCGGCCGGTCCACCGACAGTGCAGCGGGCTTGGGCAACCCGCACGGCGCGACCGAGTCGATGCAACGAAAAAGAGCGAGCATGAACGTGCTTCTTGCCGCACGGCTCCCACTCGTCTTTCGGGAAGGTTGTGCCGTAGCGAGCTCGAACGCCGTCATCTCGGAGTGCAAAATAAGCGTGTTGGGGCGCCTGAAGGTGGCCTCCGCCGCACACAGACTGCGTCCGGCCCGCCGAGGGCGAGGACGGACGCGCAGTCGAACGATTACCTGGTTGATCCTGCCAGTAATCATATGCTTGTCTCAAAGATTAAGCCATGCATGTCTAAGTACATGCCGAAATAAGGCGAAACCGCGAATGGCTCATTAAATCAGTTATGGTTCCTTAGATCGTTTCTTCCTACTTGGATAACTGTGGCAATTCTAGAGCTAATACATGCAGTGAGCCTGGAGCCCTTTGGGTAACGGGTGCTTTTATTAGACCAAGATCGATCGGGTTTCGGCCCGTATTGTGTGGTGACTCTGGATAACTTTGTGCTGATCGCATGGCCACGAGCCGGCGACGTTTCTTTCAAGTGTCTGCCTTATCAACTTTCGATGGTAGGTTACTTGCTTACCATGGTTGTTACGGGTAACGGAGAATCAGGGTTCGATTCCGGAGAGGGAGCCTGAGAAACGGCTACCACATCCAAGGAAGGCAGCAGGCGCGCAAATTACCCACTCCCGGCACGGGGAGGTAGTGACGAAAAATAACAATACGGGACTCTTTTGAGGCCCCGTAATTGAAATGAGTACACTCTAAATCCTTTAACGAGGATCAATTGGAGGGCAAGTCTGGTGCCAGCAGCCGCGGTAATTCCAGCTCCAATAGCGTATACTAAAGCTGCTGCGGTTAAAAAGCTCGTAGTTGGATCTCAGTTCCAGACGAGTAGTGCATCTACCCGATGCGACGGCTCGGACTGAACATCATGCCGGTTCTTTCTTGGTGCACTTCATTGTGTGCCTCGAGATGGCCGGTGCTTTTACTTTGAAAAAATTAGAGTGCTCAACGCAGGCGAGTCGCCTGAATAAACTTGCATGGAATAATAGAACAAGACCTCGTTTCTGTTCTGTTGGTTTTTGGAATACGAGGTAATGATTAAGAGGGACGGACGGGGGCATTCGTATTGCGGCGCTAGAGGTGAAATTCTTGGACCGTCGCAAGACGAACTACTGCGAAAGCATTTGCCAAGAATGTTTTCATTGATCAAGAACGAAAGTCAGAGGTTCGAAGGCGATCAGATACCGCCCTAGTTCTGACCATAAACGATGCCAACCAGCGATCCGCCTGAGTTACTCAAATGACTCGGCGGGCAGCTTCCGGGAAACCAAAGTATTTGGGTTCCGGGGGAAGTATGGTTGCAAAGCTGAAACTTAAAGGAATTGACGGAAGGGCACCACCAGGAGTGGAGCCTGCGGCTTAATTTGACTCAACACGGGAAAACTTACCCGGCCCGGACACTGGGAGGATTGACAGATTGAGAGCTCTTTCTTGATTCGGTGGATGGTGGTGCATGGCCGTTCTTAGTTGGTGGAGCGATTTGTCTGGTTAATTCCGATAACGAACGAGACTCTAGCCTATTAAATAGGTGCGGGGTTCCCAGCACCTTACAACCTTCTTAGAGGGACAAGCGGCTCCTAGCCGCACGAAACAGAGCAATAACAGGTCTGTGATGCCCTTAGATGTCCGGGGCCGCACGCGCGCTACACTGAAGGAAGCAGCGTGTCTTTATCCCTGTCTGAAAAGACTGGGTAACCCGTGGAACTTCTTTCGTGATTGGGATAGGGGCTTGCAATTGTTCCCCTTGAACGAGGAATTCCCAGTAAGCGCGAGTCATAAGCTCGCGTTGATTACGTCCCTGCCCTTTGTACACACCGCCCGTCGCTACTACCGATTGAATGATTTAGTGAGGTCTTCGGACCGATGTCCGGCGCGGCCTTTCGGTTGCGCCGGTCTGTTGGAAAGATGACCAAACTTGATCATTTAGAGGAAGTAAAAGTCGTAACAAGGTTTCCGTAGGTGAACCTGCGGAAGGATCATTAACGGATTGTGAAGGGTGAGCGCCTCAGCTGCGTCTGCGCCCGACACTTTCTGCCGCTGACCCCGTTTGGACGCGGGGTCGGCTTTTCCCCACGGGGCTGCCTGAATGTGGAGCGGCACCCCGTGACAAATTGTTGCGCCCAGCGGACGCCAACACCGCGACCTTGGACGGTCGGCCAGGTGGCGGACGCGGGTACAAACGGCGCAACGCACTCATAGGTCGGCTTTCGACCCGCCACTGCACCGTGGCTCGAAGCGCTCGAAATGCGCGACCCGACCGCTGCGGGACCGCCTAGTACTGTAAACAGGAGCGGCGGAGCGCGAACGGCGAGTCGTGGTTACGTCGGTAGAAGGCGAGGCTGCGCGTTCCCGAAACGCCAGCCGAGTGCCCTCCCGACCGTTCGAGCGTGCAAGAACGAGACCCGACAATCGCGCGGCGACTGCCAAGTACGAGAGGAACGGCACAAGCGTCGGCGGTCGGTCAAGGAACTGGCGATGTGACGGGTCCGCTGTGCACCAGTGCATACCGTCCCGCCGTCCGCGGCAAGCGCCTCCGCGTCCTCGGGTGACGGAGGCTGCCGGTCGGTTCTTGCAGGCGAGGGATCTCGCTGGCACCGGTTCGCGTTGACGCGCGGCCGGTCATGGCACGGCGATGCGACGGCCGAGGTGCGCAGTACTCGATGGAGGAACCGCACGCTCCGATGACCGTCCCGCCCTCCGCGGCGTATGCGTACCGACCGTAATGGTTGCAGCAGCGCCGGCCGGCTTTTGAATTCGCCACACGAAACACGGTGCGAGATCGCGGTTAGGGGAGCGTCGACGTTGCCAGGCGTTTTGCTTGCTGCCGAGGGAAAGGCGGCACGGCCACGTCGCGCTCGTCGCGATTAGCGGGTCTGCGCGCTTTGGGAAGGTGCCGCAACGACTTGCCGAAAGAGGAAGCACGGAAGAACGAGGGACTTGGACGTCCCGACAATTGAACGCACTTGCGGCCAGGCCCTTGCTGGCTTCGTTCTTCCGCCTCGAGTAGGCTCGTACGCGGCTCCGGCGCCGAAAGTGGTCCTTGGCACCGACTTCGGTGGACGTGGGAAGTGCCGCGCAAGTACGGCGCGCCTGGCTCCACCTGTTGGCTAAAGTAGGCAGCCGGATCGGCATTTTGGTGTGCGGTGGCAAACCGTGGATGCGAAAAAAGCTTGTGCGATTTCGTGGAACAAAAAGCGGGGGTCCCCCTTTTTATGCGGAGGAGACCGACCCGCCCGCCGTGGTGAACCGCGACGCCACGGTAAAAACGGGAGAGGCTTGTCGATGGGACCGTGCATCCCGCGCTCCACGGAGGCCGGGAGGCGGCCGCCCGAGGAAATGTGTAGCCGTCGAGGCCCGCATCTGCGTGCACTCTTAT
>NW_027465204.1:0-36493 GCF_043290135.1 Rhipicephalus microplus | reverse complement strand
GCTAGCGAAACGGCCACTAGTGCGTCATGAGCATGGCATGTAGTCATGTTGTTACATGACACGCATCTAATGATTATCCTGTCAGCACCAGTCACATACCTTCGTCAACCATTCACGTATCGTGATACTAAATTTGGTATATGTGACGCTAGCGAAACCGCCGCGAGTGCATCATGAGTGTGGCATGTAGTCATGTTGTTACATGACATGCATTCCATGATTTTCCTGTTAAGGTCTGTCGCTTGTGTTCACCATGCAATCATGCCATACCATACCAGTTTTGCAACATGCCATGTGAACGAGTTGCAGGACCATGAAATGTAACTCATGACATTAATGACATCTATATCATGATTTTCATGTCATGACTACTGAAATATGTTCTTGTCACACAGGTCTCGTTAATTAGGGAGGCGATCGCCGGGCTAATTCCAAGGGCCGAAGTATCGGCCCCCCGAACCGCACCACGAAAGCGTAAACAATTTAGAAGTGGTCCTTTTTGGCGCGCCAGCGGACGCCGGCTGTGACCCAAAAAACAAGTCAGAGCCGAGAGTTGATAAACAAAACAGAAATATATTCTCAATAAAGGCAGATCAAAAACAATACACAAGTATGCACACTCCACAATAGTTGAATACAATATGTCGCCCACCAAACAACGTACCACACAGTACAATCAGCCACACTCGAAACGACGGACACAGACAACAATATGCACTACAATGCAGTGGCATGCATTGAACAACCAAGACAACCAAAGACTAAAGAGATAGAAAACCTATTCAGTCCAAAGTTCTTGAAACAAAAGTCTAGATGATACTCTTCCGAAAATCACTCACTCAAAGTCCAGCGTTGTTGTCGTTCCGCTGCCCTCGAAGTTTCTCTTCCAGGAAACCTCGCCGAAGTTTCTCTTCAAGGAAACCTCGCGTCTTCAATTGGCCACTCTCCAAGCTTCAAACTTCTTCGCCGGAAACACGTCGGCTTCCCACACGCAGCTGTTGCCACGCGTTTTCGCTCGATAGCGGTAAACACACACTATTGCCTGTAGCTCGAGTCGTCACCCCCCAGGTGGAAATCATCTTCTTCTCCTGCTTTGTCTCTACGGACAAAACCTTCGCCGACTACAGAGCGGAATCCCTACGCGCTCTGGCGCTAACTTCCGTCTTCTCCTGCTCTCTCATCTCGGCTGCTCGATTAAATACCTTCCGCGCGAGATTCCGAAAGGTTCTCGTCATTTCGTCGGCGCGATACGCAGCGAAGGCTGTGGAGAGGGCGAGACGGTTCGAATGCCGTCCGCGACGGATGACTCAACCCGGCATGACCCCGCCCCTTTCTATCTAGAACATTCGAGTGCTTGCTCGGCCGCCGTTGTGGGGTGAGGAGGTTCGTCGGCGAGCCTTCGCTTCCGAGAGGGGAGGGTCGCGCGCCCAGGGAGTCTTGGAATGTTTGTTTTCTTCTCTTTTTTTATCGTTGACCTCGCGGCGTCACTCCGGCGTCTCGTCGCGAGAACTTGGTTGCACGCCCTTTTTGAGTGCTCATTCTGTGACACTGCCCCCCACTTTAAGAATATTATCTCATAATATTCAAAACCACACAAACGAGAGCGAACAGTCACCACACACTCTGAAAGACTGTAACATAGTCCGTCGCTCATGACACGTCACACTCACAATAGATCACTCAATACAATTGTACATTGCAATTCAATCTCACAACACATGAAATATAACCACAGGTACATGAGTACAACACTCCATCACAGATTCCAAACAATACAAATGTACAAGGTTCTCTCATTACAACAATTGTACAATCACACCACCGTAACAGACATTTTGACTCACTCGACATACAGTTGTGACACAGGACAACAACCACTATAACTTAACATATTGCACTCAGCAGTATCAAACACATTTCGATTCGACCTCAGCACCTATCCTGTGTATTTCGAGCGGCGCTTGCGCCCTTTCTTGCGGTGCTCTCTCGATCTCTTCTTATTGTTTTTCCTCGTTTTGTTCCGGCGAGCCCTTTCCGACGACGGTATCTGAGGCGGTGTCTCAGCCATCGTTGTCACTTCCGACACTGCTAACGGGTCATGACGCTCAACCGATCCTGCCCGGTTATTCACCCGCTTGTTCACGTCCCGACATTTGGCCTGGCTGGCCGACTCCGTCATATTTACACTGTCGCTCGGTTGAGGTCGTGCCGACGTAAGTCCAGCTGCCCAACACGAGAACTCGTTCAACACGATCATCTTCTCATTCATTGTCTCTCTCACCGCGGCTTCACCTTGGGCTCGAGTGAGATCCATCACGGGATGCTCCTCCACTGCATCTCGCGGTCACTGGGTTGGCAAAGGCTCTATCTTAGGGTCTTCTCCTAAACATTCTGGATCATTCGGCCCTCGCGCCCCGTCGGTGTTTCCGATGACGAGGTTGTACAGGGGGTTCGTCATGCATAAAGCAGTAACCTTCCCGCTGAAATACGGGGTTTCAACCTCAATTTCTGCTTCGGGAAGCATCCGAACCGTACGGTCAATTAGGCAAACCGGTTTCGTTTTGCCTGTTAACTCACTTTCCCGTACCAAATTTCTCCACACGATAACAGTGGAGCTGCCGGTATCTCTTAACACCATAATCTTTTTGTCCGCAACTTTTCCAGGCAGCGTTGGCATTCCCTTCGAAACACCGGTTGGCTGTTTTGTCATTACAGCACCCAAAATAGGGATTTTCTCCCCATTTTTCATCTCTACAAATCAGTCGGTGACGGCATTATCATCAGATTTCGGTGCTGCTAGCACACAGGACACCTGGTGAGTTCGACTCGCTCCGTTTCGAGATGCGTCTGCTTTGTGCCCAGTCTGACCACACTTGAAACATTTTACAACCGTGGGGCTCATGAAGTTAGTTCGGCAGTTTTTAGCACGGTGACCCACTCGGTTACACAGAAAACATCGCGGAATGCTCTCCGGTGCACGCTTCTTTTCTTCGGGAGCCGATTTCTTCGAATCTTCAGGACACTCCTTCTTAACCCTGGCCAAATTAGTTCCACCTTGCGCTTCCAAGAATTGATCAGCCAATTCAAGCAGGCCTTCAAGTGACTCAGCCTTCCTCTATTTCAAGTGCAGCGACAGGCTTGGGTGGCAACTAGTAAGAAATTGTTCTCTAATTAGGAGCTCTCTAAGCTCATCGTACTCCTGCACTGTGCCTGAAAGTTCAATCCATCTGTCGAAATAATGGCAAAGTCGGGCGGCAGAGTGCGTAGCCGTCTCACCATCAGCTGGCTTTCCTGTCCGAAATCTGTCCCGAAATCCTTCCACAGTAAATCTAAATCGCTTCAGCAAAGCAGTTTTCACCTTTGCATAGTTGACTGCATCGGTCGGCGTCAGCCTACCGTACACAGTGAGCGCTTCACCACTCAAGCAAGTACTCAAAGCAGTTGCTTATTGATGTTCCGGCCAATTCTGGCTCCTCGCAATCGTCTCAAATCTGTGAATGTACGCGTCAAGGTTGTCCTTCCTTTCATCAAACGCTACGAGCAGCCTGCTTGGGTTCAAGCAGAGGCCATGCTCTTCCCGTTCGATGCTTTCAACTCTAGCTTGGACGGGAGTTTCACTTCGCTGTTGCAAATGGAGCCGCTCGAGTTCCATCTCGTGCGGCTGCTGCTGTTCCCTTTCCTCTCTTTTTTCTTTCAGCTGTCGCTCCTTTGCTTCTCTTTCTTCTTTCAGCTGTCACTCCTTTGCTTCTCTTTCTTCTCTCGCCCTTTCAGCTGCCAACTTTTCTCTCTCCAGCTCTAACTTCAATTGCTGCTCTCTTTCTTCCTTCAGCTGTCGCTCCTTTGCTTCTCTTTCTTCCCTCGCCCTTTCAGCTGCCAACCTCTCTTGTTCCAACTCAGCTGCTTTTTCTTCCTTGGCTCTCTCAGCTGCCAACCTCTCTCTTTCCACCGCCTCTTTCTCCTTCTGGCTTACCCACTTCTGTAGTTCGGCGCCAAAAAGACCCATCTTCTCACCAAGAGCTACTAACTTCTCGAGATCCATGGTGTCTCGCAAATAAAACCTTGCTGCGTGCAAAAACTATCTGCCTAAATCAGTCTATCGGAACACTCTCCTGTACTCGTTAACGAGAATATTGAGCAACACACAAAATCGTTCCGATAGCACTTTCAACAAATCGAGACTCTTTCTCACTGCTTTGGACACACTGTGCACCAAAAGGTCCTCGTCGCGGACGCCAGAATAATTGTCACACAGGTCCCGTTAATTAGGGAGGCGATCGCCGGGCTAATTCCAAGGGCCGAAGTATCGGCCCCCCGAAACCACACCACGAAAGCGTGGACAATTTAGAAGTGGCCCTTTTTGGCACGCCAGCGGACGCCGGCTGTGGCCCAAAGAACAAGTCAGAGCCGAGAGTTGATAAACAAAACAGATATATATTCTCAATAAAGACAGATCAAAAACCATACACAAGTATGCACACTCCACAATAGTTGAATACAATATGTCGCCCACCAAACAACGTACTACACAGTACAATCAGCCACACTCGAAATGACGGACACAGACAACAATATGCACTACAATGCAGTCGCATGCTTTGAACAACCAAGACACTTAAAGGCTAAAGAGATAGAAAACCTATTCAGTCCAAAGTTCTTGGAACAAAAGTCTAGAAGATACTCTTCCGAGAATCACTCACTCGAAGTCCAGCGTTGTTGTCGTTCCGCTGCCCTCGAAGTTTCTCTTCCAGGAAACCTCGCCGAAGTTTCTCTTCTAGGAAACCTCGCGTCTTCAATTGGCCACTCTCCAAGCTTAAAACTTCTTCGCCGGAAACACGTCGGCTTCACACACGCAGCTGTTGCCACGCGTCTTCGCTCGATAGCGGTAAACACACACTCTTGCCTGTAGCTCGAGTCGTCACCCCTCTGGTGGAAATCATCTTCTTCTCCTGCTTTGTCTCTACGGACAAAACCTTCGCCGACTACACAGCGGAATCCCTACGCGCTCTGGCGCTAACTTCCGTCTTCTTCTGCTCTCTCATCTCGGCTGCTCGATTAAATACCTTCCGCGCAAGATTCCAGAAGGTTCTCGTCATTTCGTCGGCGCGATACGCAGTGAAGGCTGGGGAGAGGGCGAGACGGTTCGAATTCCGTCCGCGACGGATGACTCAACCCGGCATGACCCCACCCCTTCCCATCTAGAACATTTGAGTGCTTGCTCGGCCACCGTTGTGGGGTGAGGAGGTTTGTCAGCGAGCCTTCGCTTCCGAGAGGGGAGGGTCGCGCGCCGAGAGGGGAGGGTCGCGCGTCTTTGAATGTTTGTTTTCTTCTCTTTTTTATCGTTGACTTCGCGGCGTCACTCCGGCGTCTCGTCGCGAGAACTTGGCGGCGCGCCCTTTATGAGCGCTCGTTCTGTGACAGTTCTTCATTCAGTCATGTTATGCCATACCAAGTTTGGTATCAATACCATTATCTAAACGGCCATGACAGCTAAATGTCCTAGGCGGCTAGACAGATGGATAGACAGATACAGTCAAAGTCACCGAAGTTCGCGAAGAAATGCTTTGCATTTTATACCTAATGCCCCTGCTACATAAGCGTTTACAATTTATTCAACTGATAGTCTGTTCGCTAAACAGTTATGCTCAATTTCCTACTCATGGGCCTCGATTACCATTCAGTACGTAGTCCATCGAGTCAACGAAGCATGCCACGACTCCATCAAGTTTTGTGGCTGTTGAGACATCGAACTGTGAAGATCGCGATTGTGCTTGTATTCCAAATTAAAAAGGAATCAGCCAGCCTGCAACAAAAGTTGTACATAGGAGAATGATTATTGGTTTAGTCACGTAATGTTGCCAGTTGAAACACTCAGACTGAATATGCGGCACAAGCAGCATGCTTAGCTTCGTCTTGCCATGTCTCACTCAACGAAGCTCTGCTGCTGAAAAACTTAACGCAACATATCACAACTACGAATGAGCTTCTAATTATTGGTTGTAACAGAGATAAACGATAGATATGGGCTTTTGAGTGTATTTACTCTAGCTAACTATGCGTGACACAAAACTAAAATAAAGATTCCCTGGCACACACAACTTTGTGACAAAAGTGCAACGCACTCAATGGCCTTTCAAAACTGGCTTGCAGCCGCGTTCTAACTCCCGCCAAGTCTGACGATTGACTGAATGGCCTTTCCAAAGTACGCATGTGACCCGGGTAGTAAAGTTGAGTAAACGGAAAGTTATGATGAACCATGCTGAAAAGCAGCAGAAGAAAAGTGTGCTTGCTGGGTCGAACGACAGCGCCCAATTTCGCAAGCTTGAAAGATTGCTCAAAAGTCTTCATACAGTTCTGGGTAATGGAGTCCTGAAACGCTCGCTCCAAAACGAGAATTGGAAACCACCAGTGCCCATGCACACTAAGGGACGTCTACATAAGTAATGCTTTGCCTATCGACAAACGCGTAACTCTTCGGTACTTGCAAGGGCGTGCAATTTGGACACCCATGAGCATCAATGCCTACGCAATCAGCGCGAACCTGAACTCTGATGTCATATCAAGCAGCGTTCTTGTGGAATGCCTATTGCGTATGGCAGACGCCGATGAGCGCCTTTTGTGCACACTCGATATGCCGTATAGATCCGTGTTCTTCGGTAAGCAAAGTGCAGGTGAACTCGGGCTGATAATGTAGGTAGCGCATGTGGCTGCCGATGGTGCCGCATCGTCGTTGTAAAGCGACCATTTTACGACCCCTTTAAGAAAAATCAGTAGATTCCACGTACAGTGGGGATCGATGATATGCGAAGCATGAATGAGTAAGGGTGATAGGTCACTTTAAAATTCGCACAACGTTGAAAGGTGGAGGTAAATGTTGCGTACATGACACACAGGTCATTATTATCATGTTTGGATGTTTTATCTACCTTCGTTATTTATTAACGTCACCTAATATCAACTTTGGTATATACAGAACTAGTGAAACGGCCGCGAGGGCGCTATAAGCGTAGCACGTATTCATTATTTACATAAAATCCATATCATTATTATCATACTTGACGAGTCACTTACATTCGTCGTCCATTCACGTCACGTAATACCGAATTTCGTATAACTGGATTAGTGAAACTGCCGCAAGGATGCTATGATCGTAGCATGTAGCCATGTATTACATGAAACGCATATTATTATTATCAGGTTTTGACATGTCATTTACCTTCGTCTTGTATTCACTTCCCGTTATACCAACTTTAGTACATGTGGAGCTAGCACAATGGCGGTGAGCGCGTCATGAAGGGCCCAATAAATTCCAACGAAACCTTGACGTCCACGCAGGCTGGGCGCAGCGATGCCACGCTAGCAAAACGAGAGCACTCTATTGTGTGACGCCCGGCGCGACAGGCACGACCAGCGTCCGTCGGCGCGGCCCGGAGTCAACGGGCGCGAAATGCGACATTCTGCGTTTCGCGCCGATGGCGTTACTTAAGGCCGTTTCACATGACACAAAAAGTAGCGATTTTCAGGCTGCGAATTCGCTCGCAGCAAAAAAAAAAGGGCAGTTCGCTGCCATCGCAGCGGTCCGCGGTGAGCTCTAAACACGTTGGAAATTTTCGATCTGATCGCAGCGGCGGGAGCAATTTTTCGGTTGGGACCCATCGAAATGAATTTGACATGTTTGTTTTGGTAATGTCTGATGCTGTGCATTTTAAAATGAATTCAGACTGGAAAGTGTTCTTAAACGAGTAAACAAGCAAGCCCTTCGTTACCGTTCACTTCATGATATCATAATGCACATAATATTACATTACATTCGTGTCTGTCACAATGAGCGGTGGCAAGAACTCACCGCTCCAGGCGCAGAGTGAAAATTGTGGACCGCTCGCGGTCCGTGTGAAACGACACCGCCATTAGCGACGGTTGCGAACAGAGCGATTGGAGCGAACGGAATGTTTTTTTCGCTGCAATCGCAGCATGTGAAACAGCTTTTAGATAGCACCGCGTCTTCCTGTATTCGTCACCAAGGGACACCGTTTCGCTCAAACGTGCATGCGTCAAAGCGACGCAGCAAAGCGCGTGCCTGCGAGTATATGGCATGCAGATCCACAATAAAGGTCAGTGGGCAGATCCACAATAAAGGTCAGTGGGCAGATCCACTGATCTCTACTAGGGGGATATCGGCGCCTGGCGTGGCATCGCCAGCTTGACGCGATAAAACGAATGCCTGCGTGCACACGTGCTGGCTCACGTTGAAGTGTATTGGCGCCTTGAGTGTGGCGTGTACTAACACGCATCTCATGATTATCATGTTTGCAGCAGTCACATACCTTCGTCATTCACTTATGTGACATATACCAAATTTTGGCATATGTGAAGGTAGCGGAACTGCCACGACGCCTCATGAGTATGGGACGCAGTCATTTTGTTACATGACACATTTGTCATGATTATCATGTTCGCACCAGTCACGTACCTTCTTATTTCGTTCGCGTCCCGTAATACCGAATTCGGTTCATGAGAAGCTAGCGAAATGGCAGGAGCGCATCATGAGCACGGCATGTAGTCGTGTTGTTACATTACATGATTCTCATGATTATCATGTTTGCACCAGTTCCATATCTTCGTCATTCATTCACGTCTCGTAATTCCAAATTTTGTATGTGCAAAGCTAGCAAAACGGCCGCGAGCAGATCATGAGTGTGGCATGTAGTACTGTTGTTACATGACACGCATGTCATGATTTTGATGTTACGGTCTATCACTTTTGTTCACCATGCAGTCATGTCCTACAATAGTAGTTTTGCAACATATGTGTATGAAACTACCGCAAGATAAGCAAGACCATGACAGCTAATACATGACATTTATGATGTACATGTCATGATTTTCATGTTATCACTAGTCAATTATGTTCGTCATACAGTCATGTTATATCATACCAAGTTTAGTATTGATACCATTGTCTAAACAGCCAGGAGAGCTAAAAGTTGTTGGCAGCTGGATGGACGGAAAGATAGATGGATAGATAGATAGATAGATAGGTAGATAGATAGATAGATAGATAGATAGATATGCTCGAAGTCGCCGAAGTTCACCAAGAAATGTTTCGCAATTAAAAGTACGTATTATGTGATACCCTCTTGATGAAGCATCGCGCGAGACGCGGTGGTTATGCTTCAGTGCATGAGAAATACGTTGACTATATCGTCTGAGGTCTTGGTGGTTTAAAAAGAAACCATGAATCGTCTACTAGAAGGAAAGCCCGGTGGGATGCGATGCAGCAGTGGTGCGCACGGCGTAACCAGATTGAAACAGGCGTCAACACGGGTTCTGAATAACGAGTTGTAGCGAAACTTGGTGTGACGTTTACTCGAGTAAACGTTTGTTTAAAACGCAAAAACACAAAAGGCGGTACGCATTGACGCTTGCGATCCTTGGCTCGCGTATTGTGAGTGTTTCCCGCGCATCCTTTGTATTTTAGAACGCGATCAATTTTCTTACTTGCACCTCGTCAATGTCCTTGGTCTTCCACTTCCAACAGCTGCGGTTGGCTTCTGTGGTTCACGCCTCATCGGTGTTGATGTCGTCATTCGCGAACGCGATTGCCTTCGCTAACTCTCGCAATGCCGGTCACGGCCGGGAAAGGTACACTCACACTCGCAGCAAGCATGGCGCCACGGTGGCCCGCCGGTGGGTGCGATCACGCTGCAAGCAGTATCGCACTGTCCACATCGTTAGCGCCGATAGATGGAGAGAGGTGGCAAGGGTGAGATAATGCCCACGTGAAGAGTTTCTCGAGTGTTTCGAGTGGTGGAGAAAGTGATGTGAGAGAGAGCTGACGCGGCGAGCGTGCGGGAGGGCAACAGTGTGGGCGGAGGGACAGCATTACACAGGCTTGTCAAAGAGTTTCTTCACATCTAATACACCACATTTCGCGCTAGATGGTAATCAAATTTGAACAAGGTAGGCCTCTAACTCGATCGACAGGAACAAGGTAACGTTAAATTATCGTAATGCACTTTCATATAACGTTCTATTTATGTATGCTACACCCAAAGGTTTCGCTATAGGAGGATGCCAGAAGCTAAACATGTTTTCAAACATACATTACAATATTGAACTGACAGTATGAAATTCCCTTAAAGGGCCTTCGGGCGCATTGCCAGGTAAATTATTCAAACACTGTCATGTTCGACAAAATCATACAGTAAAATTAGGTAGCAATTGATGTTATGAAAACAAACCTCTATTTTGATCTCGAAGAAACAAAGGCAAACACATTATCAATGTTTGCAATGTAGAGTTGTCAACTCAAGGACTGCACGAAATCTACACACACGAGACGGTGAATACAACAACTTTCGCGAATGAATTGTGGTTCATTACCTTTTGTCTTACAGCTGAATGCAAGCATATTGTACATTACGTATATAGATGTTGACGAAAATGTCTTTTAAGTTCATGATGCAAGCCCTTCACCTCGTCAAATAGCTTGGTGGTGTTTCGCTTTCATTCACAACACAAGCAGGATGTGCCCTGTGCCAATAAAAAGGTTCCCATCAGAGTTTTCTCTCCAACAAATGGCGTATTCTGCGAGCGCTCGTTGATCTACGAGCGCTACTTGATCCACACAAGTATGTTTGAGAGAGAGAAACATTTAATGAGGAGCTGGAGACGTTTGTCGGGCTTATTGCCTGACATACTATTTCAGTTGCTGGTGATTAGTATGATATATAGAACGATAAACATAGAACACATACACCACAAACGTGAACTATGCTATCTACGAAGTTTCATTCAATCTTGTGGACCGCAAGAAAGTCAGCAGTGCTTTTGTGAACTAACGCACTGTACCTGCTTTTCCATGTGCCGAGAATATGTGTGAGCTCCAAAATGTCGCGTTGTTGAAGATATGAAGTCGTCCTCAAAGGCTGTCTCTCTGGTGCGTATATCGTCCAATCACAGAAGACATGGTTGATACCGTCTAGAAATTTACAATGGATACACGATAGTGAGTTCGACAGTACGATTTTCTTTCTAAATTAGTTGGCATGAGCGACCTTTAATCGAATACGGCGTGAGCAATTCATATGGCCTATGGAGGTTCCGCGACCCACCGAATCGACCCGGTGGATTGATTTTGTACAGATGCCCATGTATCTTGGCTGAATGTGCATCCGGTAGATAACACCCGCAATCACGTGACACGTTACGTCAGGCTTCTCTTTATATAGCCATTACTCAACTGCAATAATGTTTTTGTTCAACCGACTGCTCTCTTTTCAACCTCCTATACTGGGGACTAGCTTCTGTCCAGAGGGATCACTTGAGGCACCAAGCGCTCAAGTTTATTGACGCGCCAAGCCGACATAGGCGCCAAGCCGAATAGTCTACATACCTTCCTCGAGACAAGAAGTACAGCTTCTTGTCTCGAGGAAGGTATGTCGACTATTCCCATAGAAGTGTCACTCCGTTCCAGCTTTAGCTACATCATCTGCCTAGACGCTGATTTGTATTCCGCAGCGGACATTGTCGACCAGACAGCTGATTCCCGGGTCCTCTTTACTGACTCAAGAGTGGTGCTGCAGTCGCTGAAGTCTCCACGCACGCAGCACCAAGTCGTCATAGGCATCACAAGCTTATGCAACAAAGCCTGCGACCTCCATCACTGCATTGTTCGGCAGTGGACATAGCCATGCTTGGTGACATGAGAATGGTGCCTGCTTGAGCCATGGCATTTCTGGCGGACGCTCGGCCAATATGGTCAATACCGCAAAATCCAAGGCTGTCGAAAGTGAAAGTTGTTGGGGCACTAATCACTAATGATTAGTGCCCCAACTACTTGAAGTAAAAGTTGTTGGGGCATTATTCACTGGTGATTGTTCGAGTTAAACGTCCTAAAACCAACACAGGATTATGAAAGACGCCGTAGTAGAGGGCTTCGAAAATTTCGACCAGCAGCGGTTCTTCAGCATGTAGGTAAATACAAGCACACGAGCCTTAAGCATTTACGCCCCCATTGGAAAAGTGGCCGGAGCAGCCGGGATAGGATCCCGTGATGTGCGGGTGAGCAGAGCTGCGGAGTACCTTAGCCACTAGTCCACCGTGGTGGGAGACATGATCAATATGGCCCTGCCATTATTTTGCTTATATAGTTGCGTGCTACATATTTTGCATTCGGCATAGTGGTGGCGTGATCTATTACCAAACAGTTAATATTGTAAAAATGAGTGAATAACTCTACGTAACTAGTACGTTAGCCCATTATTGCAATAAATGTCTGATTTTCTCATAACACACATGAAGATACGAATATGAGCACAAAAATGGTTTCAAATGTAATTGCATGCACATTAAATGAAAACGTCAATAATTGGAAACCACGTGCACCATCCCCATTGTCACAGAACGAGCGCTCAAAAAGGGCGCGCCGCCAAATTCTCGCGACGAAACGCCGGAGTGACGCCGCAAGGTCAACGATAAAAGAACAAAAAAAGAGAAAACAAACATCCAAGGCTCCCCGGGCGCGCGACTCTCTCCCCTCGGAAGCGTGGCTTCGCCGACGAACCTCCTCACCCCACATCGGCGGCCGAGCAAGCACTCGAAATTTCTAGAAGGAAAGGGGCGTGTTATGCCGGGTTGAGTCATCTGTCGGGGACGGCCCTCGTACAGTCTCGCGCCTTCCCCCAGCCTCCGCTGCGCATCGCGCCGACGAAATGATGAGAACTTTCTGGAATGTCGCGCGGAAGTATTTAACCGAGCAACGGAGATGAGAGATCAGGAGAAGACGGAAGTTAGCGCCAGAGCGCGTAGGGTATCCCGCCGTGTAGTCGGCGAAGGTTTGTCCGTAGGGACAAAGCAGGAGAAGACGTGAGGTTTCCTGGAAGAGAAACTTCGGAGGAGAAGACGGAAGTTAGCGCCAGAGCGCGTAGGGATTCCGCCGTGTAGTCGGCGAAGGTTTTGCCCGTAGAGACAAAGCAGGAGACGAAGATGATTTCCACCTGAGGGGTGACGACTCGAGCTACAGGCAATAGTGTGTGTTTTCCGCTATCGAGCGAAGACGCGTGGCAACAGCTGCGTGTGTGAAGCCGACGTGTTTCCGGCGAAGAAGTTGAAGCCTGGAGAGTGGCCAATTGAAGACGCGGGGTTTCCTGGAAGAGAAACTTCGGCGAGGTTTTCTGGAAGAAAAACTTCAGGGGTAGCGGAACGACAACAACGCTGGACTTTGAGTGAGTGATTCTCGGAAGAGTATCATCCAGACTTTTGTTCCAAGAACTTTGGACTGAATAGGTTTCCTTTCTCTTTAGTCTTTAAGTGTCTTGGTTGTTCAATGCATGCGACTGCCTTGTAGTGCGTATTGTTGTCTGTGTCCGTTGTTTCGAGTGTGGCTGATTGTACTGTGTAGTACGTTGTTTGATTGGTGACATATTGTATGCAACTATTGTGGAGTGAGCATACTGGTGTATTGTTTTTTGATTTGCCATTAATGAGAATATAATTTTGTTTGTTTATCAACTCTCGGCTCTGACTTGTTCTTTGGGCCACAGCCGGCGTCCGCTGGCGCGCCAAAAAGGAACACTTCTAAATTGTCCACGCTTTCGTGGTGTGGTTCGGGGGGCGATACTTCGGCCCTTGGAATTAGCCCGGCGATTGCCTCTCTAATTAACGAGACCTGTGACAATTATTCTGGCGTCCGCGACACAGGACCTTTTGGTGCACAGTGTGTCCAAAGTAGTGAGAAAGAGCCTCGAGTTGTTGATAGTGCTATCGGAACGATTTTGTGTGTTGTTCAGTGTTCTCGTTAACGAGTGCAGGGGAGTGTTCCGATAGACTGATTTAAGGAGATACTTTTTACACGCGGCAAGACTTTATTTGCGAGACACCATGGATCTCGAAAAGTTGGTTGCTCTTGGTGAGAAGATGGGTCTTTCTGGTGCCAAACTACGGAAATGGGTAAGCCAGAAGGAGAAAGAGGCGGTGGAGAGAGAAAGGTTGGCAGCTGAGAGAGCCAAGGAAGAAAAGACAGCTCAGTTGGAACGAGAGAGGTTGGCAACTGAGAGGGCCAAGGAAGAAAAAGCCACTGAGTTGGAGAAAGAAAGGCTGGCCGCTGAAAGGGCGAAGGAGGAAAGAGAGCAACAATTGAAGTTGGAGTTGGAGAGAGAAAAGCTGGCAGCTGAAAGGGTGAAAGAAGAAAGAGAGGCAAAGGAGCGACAGCTGAAAGAAGAAAGAGAGCAGCAATTGAAGTTGGAGCTGGAGAGAGAAATACTGGCAGCCGAGAGGGCGAAAGAAGAAAGAGAGAAAAGAGAACGGCAGCGACAGCACGAGATAGAACTTGAGCGGCTCCGTTTGCAACAGCGAAGTGAAACTCCGGTCCAAGCTAGAGTTGAAAGCAGCGAACGGGAGGACCACGGCTTCCGCTTGAACCCAAGCAAGCTGCTCGTAGCGTTTGACGAGAGGAAGGACGACCTTGACGCGTACATTCATAGATTTGAGACGATTGCAAGGAGCCAGAATTGGCCGGAACATCAATGGGCAACTGCTTTGAGTACTTGCTTGAGTGGTGAAGCGCTCAGTGTGTACGGTAGGCTGACGCCGACCGATACAGCCAACTATGCAAAGGTGAAAACTGCTTTGCTGAAGCGATTTAGATTTACTGTGGAAGGATTCCGGGACTAATTTCGGACAGGAAAGCCAGCTAATGGTGAGACGGCTACGCAGTATGCCGCCCGACTTTGCATTATTTCGACAGATGGATTGAACTTTCAGGGACAGCGCAAGAGTACGATGAGCTTAGAGAGCTACTAATTAGAGAACAATTTCTTACTAGCTGCCACCCAAGCCTGTCGCTGTATTGAAAGAGAGGAGAGCTAAGTTATTTGAAGACATGCTTGAATTAGCTGATCAATTCTTGGAAGTGCAAGGTGGCACTAATTTGGCCAAGGTCAAGAAGGAGTGTCCCGAAGATTCGAAGAAATCGGCTCCCGAAGAAAAGAAGCGTGCACCGGAGAGCATTCCGTGATGTTTTCTGTGTAACCGAGTGGGTCACCATGCTAACCACTTCCGAACTAACTTCACGAGCCCCACGGTTGTAAAATGTTTCAAATGTGGTCAGACTGGGCACAAAGCAGACGCTTGTCGTAACAAAGTGAGTCAAACTCACCAGGTATCCTGTGTGCTAGCAGCACCGAAATCCGATGGTGATGCCGTCACCGACAGATTCGTAGAGTTGAAAAATGGGGAGAAAATTCCTATTGTGGGTGCTGTAATGACAAAACAGTCAGCCGGTGTTTCGAAATGAATGCCAACGCTGCCTGGAAAGGTTGCGGACAAAAAGATTACGGTGTTAAGAGATACCGGCAGCTCCATTGTTATCGTGCGGAGAAATTTGGTACGGGAAAGTTAGTTGACAGGCAGAACGAAACCGGTTTGCCTGATTGACCGTACGGTTCGGATGCTTCCCGAAGCAGAGATTGAGGTTGAAACCCCGTACTTCAGCGGGAAGGTTACGGCTCTATGCATGACGACCCCCCTGTACGACCTCGTCATCGGAAACATCGACGGGCCGCGAGGGCCGAATGATCCAGAATGTTTGGGGGAAGACCCAAAGATGGAGCCCCCGCCGACACAGGGACCGCGAGATACAGCGGAGAACAATCCCGCGAAGGAATTCACTCGAGTCCAAGGTGAAGCCGCGGTGCAAGAGACAGTGAATGAGAAGATGATCGTGTGGAACGAGTCTACGCGCCGAGCAGCTGGACTTACGTCGGCACGACCTTAACCGACCGACAGTGTAAAGGTGACAGAGTTGGCCAGCCAGGCCAAATGTCAGGACGTAAACAAGCGGGTGAATAACCGGGCAGGATCGGTTGAGCGTCATGACCCGTTACCAGTGTCGGAAGTGACAACGATGGCTGAGACGCCGCCTCAGATACCGTCGTTGGAAGGGGCTCGCCGGAACAAAACGAGCAAAAACAATAAGAAGAGATCGAGCGAGCACCGCAAGAAAGGGCGCAAGCGCCGTTCGAAATGCACAGGATAAGTGTTGGGGTTGAACCGGAATGTGTTTGACAGTGCTACATGTTAAGTTAATTTGGTTGTTGTCCTGTGTCACAACTGTATGTCGAGCGAGTCAAAATGTTTGTTACGGTGATGTGATGTGTAGTATTGTATAATTGTTGTAATGAGAGAACTTTGTACATTTGTATTGTTTGGAATATGTGATGGAGTGTTGCATTCATGTAGCTGTGGCTATATTTCATGTGTTGTGAATTGAATTGCAGTGTACAGTTGTATTGAGTGATATATTGTGAATGTGACGTGTCATGAGCGACGGACTATGTTACAGTCTTTAAGTGTGTGGTGACTGTTCGCGCTCGTTTGTGTGGTTTTGAATATTATGAGATAATATTCTTAAAGTGGGGGGCAGTGTCACAGAACGAGGGCTCAAAAAGGGCGCGTGGCCTAATTCTCGCGATGAAACGCCGGAATGACGCCGCGAGGTCAACGATAAAAGAACAAAAAAAGAGAAAACAAACATCCAAGGCTCCCCGGGCGCGCGACTCTCTCCCCTCGGAAGCGTGGCTTCGCCCACGAACCTCCTCACCTCACATCGGCGGCCGAGCAAGCACTCGAAATTTCTAGAAGGAAAGGGGCGTGTTATGCCGGGTTGAGTCATCTGTCGGGGACGGCCCTCGTACAGTCTCGCGCCGGCCCCCAACCATATGACGTGTTTTTATCACCAATACATTGGTTGAGCACAGCTCATACGGCCACACCATTAGCGTGTGCGTGAGCTTCTGTCAGAGTGGAGGGGCCGAAGTGCTGCAGTATCAGTTATGAAGTCGAAGAATTCTTCAGCCGCCAACAAGAGGCATCACAAGCACCTGTCGAGTGAAATGATGCATTGTTTTGTAGAAAGCGTGTCAGGAGGTAAGTGACGTCAGCAAACCGGTTAAGAAAGTGACAAAAGTCCAAACACAGTCCAAGGTGACCGACCATGGAAGCTCCAAGTCTTTGACGGTTATAGCCTTCTGGGGGTCAGGTCGGACACCATCTTGGTCGACAATGTCACCTTGTACGAGTTCTTGCCACTCACCAGAATGGCTGTTCTTTGAATTTAGAACTAGCTTAGTATTAATAATGCAGTACAGCACAATGTGAAGAGATCGATTGTGTTAATGTAACGTACGACTAAATGTTAGATCACCGCTGAGGTAACAAATACAGATCTCCCTATTTAGGCTATGCAAAATCACACCCATAAGCATCCAGAATGTTGGGGGCGTTACACAGATGGAAGGGCATCACACTACATTCATATATATTATCCAAAGTAAAAAAGTCATATTGTTTGTCCGAGGGATCCTTCGGTATCTGCAATCACCTGAGCTCAAGTCCATAAAGAAAATTTACGGGGCGGAGTGAAGGCAGTAAACGGAATCATCGATTCAAGGTAAGAGATAGACGTCATTTTAGTGACTGCATTGAGACACCGATAGTCCACGTAAACCTTACAGGTGTCGCCTTTCTTTCTGACAAGTATGACTAGGGCCGCCCAATGGCAGCACGACTCCTTAATTACCCCCCTCTTCCAGCCTATCCCAAACTCGCTCATTGATTATTTTCCATTCTGGCGGGAAGACTTTTGCCGTATGGGATGCGCTGTGCCTGCGATGATTTTGTGGCGTGCGCCACAATGCAATCGGAAGCGTGTTGTACTCTTGAAAAAAGTTTAACATGGATAAGTGCCATGACAAGACGTCGACCAAGGTGTAGCCTTCACTTACATGTAGTGATGTGCTGACCATGCCAAAAATAGTCACCTCCGAAGGACGTATGTGACAGTCTCGCCAGGGCTTGTACGTTTCTCCACGAGGTGCCCGTGCCTTGTCGTGGTGGTCTGGTGGCTAAAATACACGCCTGCTGACCCGCAGGTCGCGAGATTGAATGCCAGTTGCGGCGGCTGCATTTCCGATAGAGGCGAAAATGCTGTACTCAGATTTTAGGTGCTCGTTAAAGAACCCCCGATGGTCGACATTTTCGTAGCTCTTCACTACGGCACCCCTTAAATTCGTATGTGGGTTTTGGGATGTTAATTTTCACATATCAATCATTCATCAATTAACAAGACTACTGCAGAAAGCGCCTCTCCTTGAAAGGCAGCGAGCTTCATTTCATTCGGAACTAATACTGGCTCTGTGGAGTAATTGACAGAAAGCAGATTCTCTATTTTCACTGCCACCAGGCAATGCGAAATGATTTTCTCTTCAGAACAAGCTAATTTTATTGTATCCGCGGTGGCATGAAACATGGAACCTGTAAAGCTTGAATAGGTCACTGTTACCCAGACAACTGATAATGCTGGAGTGTTGAGTGCCTCAGAGACAGCGAAAGTACTCTCACAGCCGCGGTTGCATCCTCCAAATGTTCGAAAGGAAGGTAATTTGTTCAATAATTAACCGCCGTGCATCGCTGCTTTGAAAAGTCATTGCCCAAAATTACATCTTGCGTACACCGAGGAATGACCACTATTCGTTGGTGAAGAGTCTGCCAGCCAAGACACATCCACAGTGCACCTTCGGCTAGAATACAATGATTCACCACCAACTCCAAAAATATTCCTTGGTGATATACCATACGAGACTAATTACGCAGACACGTTTGTCCAGCAAAGCTATAACAGGTACTCCACCGACACGCAGATGCACTTTGTTCTTCAGAATAAAAACGGGAAAAGGTACATCTACTAACAGCGATTTCCTAGCAACCACTCCACCATCCGCCACGCTGGTTAGTTTTGTGGCCGTGGGGACGGTACGCGCCACGGCCACAAACCGTGGCGATGAGGAATGGTTCAATCGAGGGCCTGATGTTGGTGCCAAGCACCAGTCGGAGGCTGCCTAGGTGTTTGTGAACATTCTTAGTGCACAATAGCACCGCATGTCACGTGGGTCAGTCATTGGTTACCGGTGCGCCCGTGATTGCAGCAATTACCAGCCGGGGGTTATTCGTACCGAGATGACTGCCAGCGTCCACAGAACCACGCGATGAGAGAAGCCATGAACAGCTGTAACACGCTGGGAAAGGCGACCGCTACACACCCGTCTTGTCGAAGTAATCTGGCATGCATGGGTGTGGAGAATACACAACACTTTTGTGCTCGGGGTAGTAACCAGTGCCAGTGGGCGGTGGTCTACAGCGGCTGGTGAAACAAGTGCATGGTTTGTAGTTAGGACACAGTGAAGGTGATACCATGACACCTGGCCCTTCCGTGTGACAGCGGACATCTGTGGCATTCACGAACTGTCATGCCGGAACAACGTCTGGCGATGAGGAGTCTTGCGCTCAGCCGCCACTCGAGAAAAGTGGCGTGGGCGAACATAATTCCCGCCAAAGCAGTTGTTCGCAAATAGTTTGGCGTTTCGTTGACTAAAGTTCAGACGGTAAGCTGATGTGGACAGTAATTGCTACCGTGATAGGGCTTGAGACGACTGACGTAGACAGTCTCACGTCCAAGCTTTCGCCTGTATTACGTATGTGATGTGAGATTACGTATGTGATGTGAGATCGACGTTCGACGACGCGATAAGGACCGTGAAAGTTGGGGCCAAACTTAGAGGACAGACCTGGGGAGTGGAAGTGCAGTCGAAGCCAGACGAGCGAGCCCACGGCAAAAGTGTCGACTTGCTGGTCGCGGTCGTGGCGGTTGTTTTCGAGTGCTTGGTTGTCCGAGGTGAATGATCGGGCCAACTGACGACACTCTTCAGCGTGGCGCACAATTTCAGAAAGAGGGTTGAAGAGAGTTGAATGGAGTTGTCGTACAACTTCGGATAAAAAGACGCGCCCTCGATCACTCAGTAGTTCACGTGGTGCCCGTGACGCAGTACGAAGTGTCTCCAGACAAAATTGGCTACGTCACGTGCACCAGCCGTAGGTAGTGGAGCTGTTTCTGCATACCTCGTCAGATGGTCGACGGGAACAATGATCCATCGCTTTCCAGCGGCAGTGTATGGAAGGGGGACCATATAGATTGATTTCAACGCGGTCAAAAGGGCGTGCCGGACACGGTAAAGACTGTAATAATCAGGGTGAATGGGGAATGGTCTTTCGTCCTTGGCGTAATGAACAGGACTGATTGTATTTTGTACAAAGGTGTACATACCACGCCAGTAGTAACGCTCGCGGATCCGGTGATATGCTTTTAACACACCAGCGTTAGCACGTTGTGGGTCAACGTGAAAATACGCACGGACATCAGATCACATGTGGCGTGGTATAACCAAGAGCCATTTACGACCATCCGCGTGGTAGTTTCTGCGGTACAGTTGTGCTACACGTATCTCAAAATGTGTGGCTTGGCGGCGAAGAGCGCATGGGTACGATGACGTTGAGGCGTCGGAAAGAATGTTAAGGGGAGATTTTATCCATGGGTCTTTCCGCTGTTCAGACGACATGCTTGAGACGGAAATGGGAGCGATGGGAAAGTTGGCGTCCGAATGCAGGTCTGTGCTAGATCTCACTGGTGATCGTGAGAGGGCGTCTGCATCTGAGTGTTTTCGTCCTGAGCGGTGGACGACACGAATGTCGAATTCTTATAGGCGAATAGCCTAATTCCCAAGGTGACCTGAAGGATCTTTTAGCGACGCCAACCAACAGAGTGCGTGGTGGTCTGTCACAACTTCGAAACTCTGTCCGTTCAAGTGAGGACGAAACTTGCTTAACGTTCAAACGATTGCGAGGCATTCTTTTTCAGTTACTGAGTAGTTAATTTCTGCTTTCGTGAGTGCGCGGCTTGCATATGCGACGACGTACTCTGGAATACCGGGCTTTTGTTGCGCGAGTACTGCTCCCAGACCAACGCCACTGGCGTCTGTGTGCACTTCAGTGAGGCACTTGGGTCATAATGGTGTAGAATGGGTGGCGACGTAAGCAGGTGGCGCAGTATAAGGAAGGCTTCGTCACATGCCGGGGTTCAGTTGAAAAGATTAGCTGGACCATTCAGTAGTTGCGTTAGTGGGGCTGTTATTGATGCAAAGTTGTGGGAGAAACGGCGAAAATACAAGCACAAGCCGATGAATCTCCTAAGTTCTTTTAGTGAAGTCGGCTTTGGAAAGTCGGCTACGGCTCGAAGTTTGTCCGGGTCAGGGCAAATTTAATCCTTTGACATAATGTGTCCAAGTATAGTAAGTTGGCGAGCCCCGAAGTGGCACTTCTTTAGGTTAAGCTGAAGGTTTGCCTTAGTAAGACACTGAAGCATTGTGAGCAGACGATCGACGTCGGTAGAGAAATCAGGAGAGAATACGATAACATCATCAAGGTAACATAAGCATATCTGCCATTTAAGGCCGCGTGAAATGCTGTTCATCATTCATTCAAACGTTGCAGGTGCATTGCACAGACCAAATGGCATAACAATGAATTCGTATAAGCCATCCGGTGTAACGAACGCTGTTTTGGGATGGTCACACTCAGCCATCGGAACCTGCCAGTAACCTGAACGTAAGTACAGCGAAGAAAAGAATTCGGCGCCTTGTAGGCAATCGATAGCATCATCGATTCGGGGAAGAGGGTACACATCTTTCCGTGTAATTTTGTTTAGTCGCCGGTAGTTGACACAAAATCTAATCGAACCGTCTTTTGTGTTCACTAGCACAACAGGTGAAGACCAGGGGCTAGAAGATGGCTTGATGAATTCGCACTGAAGCATATCGTCCACGTGTTCTGCAATTACACTTCGTTCCTTGGGCGAAACGCGGTAGGGGCATTGCCGCAAATGAGGGTGCGTTTCAGTGTAGATTGTGTGAGCGACGGTGTTAGTTTGACTCAGTGCCTTTTGAGGAAGGTCAAATGAATATCGGAATTCATGCAGAAGGGTTATTAGTTGGTTCCGTTAATCAGAAGGAAGCTTGTTGTCGATGGAACGATCGAACATATCCGAGGAGTAGTCATCCCGCGTAAAAGGAGGAGTAACAGCGTTCAGTTGAAGTGGCTGGCCAGGGTCTTGAGACTCAATAGGCACAATAACGTTGTCATCAACAGGAAGAGCATAGCCCAGTGTTTCCTGAGCTCTTAAGGTGAGAGGGCATGAGCTAGGATTGCAAACGACAATTCCGGAACTATCTTATTGAGGTGGCAGAACGGCGTATGGCAGAGACGTACCGTGGCGGCGATTGAAAACGTCAGATGGGGAGAACACAATGGTAGAGCCGGACAATTCAGTGCGATTGACGGGAACAACAATGGCAACAAGACGGGGAACATCTATGTCGGAACTAAAAAGAGGCTTGCGAAGGTGAGTGCGCTCATTATCGGTAGATGGCGCATCAGAAAACACGAAAAATTCCACCTGCGCGCGAGCGCAGTCAATTATGGCAAGGTGGTGCGACAAAAAATCCCATCCAAGTATCACGTCGTGGGAACAAGTGGTCAACACTTGGGGGGGGGGGGGGGTAACTCAATTTAGAACTCTGCATCAGGAAACTACCTGTCATCCCAGAAATGGCTGAAGAAAGCAACCAGCAAGGTACGACCCAGCCTCCGAGGGTCATTGTGCCCACTGCGCTACGCGTGCGCGATCCACCTTTCTTCAACGGTACTGATGAGCAAGGCGTAGAAGATTGGCTGTCGACATTTGAAAAGGTAGGCGCAAGCAACAAGTGGGACGACACATCGAATCTGCAGTATGTACCCTTCGACCCGAAAAAGGTAGCGAGTCTCTGGTTTAAAGTTCACCACTCGCAATTTGCCACTTGGGGTGCTTTTAAGCTACGCAATACCGATGCATTCGGTCGCCCCGAGGTACGCAAACTCCGTGCCGAACAGCGTCCTATGGGAACGCGCACAGCTTCAGGGGGAAGGCTTCACAAGCTACATCGAGAATGTGCTCGACTTGTGCAAGCGCCTGGACACTTCAATGATCGAAGCAGGCAAGATCAAACACATCCTGAACGTGATAGACGACGACACCTTCCAGATGCTGCTGACCAGGGACCCACGTACCGTGTCCGAATTAGCCACTTTTTGCCAGAGCTTCGAGGAGTTGCGCAAACAACGGGTCATGACATGGCGGCCAGCGGCTACCGATGAACCTCTCGCGGCATTGACCCTGGGTGGAGACCACAACACAATCATGTCGGAAATGAAACGATATGTGCACGAGGAGGTGGCCCGACAACTTTCGTGTCTGTCGTTTCAACCGGCAACGGAACCCTCTTCTGAGCGTCTCGCGCCCACCATCAGGCAGGTAATACGGGCGCAGGTCTCTGAGGCACTGCCGTCTGTCTCTCAGACAACACCTGTCACTGCGCCATTGACTTACGCTGCTGTTGCTGCTACCCCGCTCCTACAGAACTCTGAAACGGGGTTTATTGACGTAAGCAGCACTTGAACAGCAGGTCTATTGATGCGCAAAGCGGGTGGCAGCAACGGACCCGGGAATCTCAGCACTCGTGGCAACAGCTCGCGCTCAGCTCCTTTCGCTAAAGGCGTGACCCACTGCGGCACATAATCGTCTTCTTCTCTACACTGTCACCATATCAGACAGGCTACCAAACTTGGCAGTTATTAGACGCATCTTCGACGTTCTGAACATCTGGCAATGCTGTGTGACGTCAGTCACATAGCTTAAACTGATCAGGAACTTGTACACGTCCTGAGCGATGTGTTTGAGGAGATGCCAGATTTTGTCCTCCTCTGACGTAGATGAGTTGACCATCTTGCCCAACGTCAAGATTTTCTCAATGTATGCGATGCAAGTGTCACCCCAAAGCCGAGCCTTCTAGGTGAGTGCCCACTCAGCATGGTTTTTCTTTACAGTGGGTTCCACTGAAACAGCTTTTCTGTTATTGAACAAAAATGCTCCACGTCGTTAGGGCCTCGTAGTGATTCTCGTACCAGATGAGTGCGGTGTTGGTCAACGAGAATACTGCATTCGTGAGACAATCATTTACGTCCTATTTGTTGCTTTTGCTCACTAGTTTGTAATGTGTCAGTGACTGATTGACGTCTTCTACAGCTTTCCCTCTGTAGGAGCATGGGTGTGCGGCTGCGAGGGACTAGCAGGTACTACTGTTCGAAGCGTCAGCGTCAGTGGACATGCCACACGGCAAGACTCCCAAGTGGACTACTGCGAAAAACACTTGAGGGGACAGCTTCCGTGGTTGGAACTACCTAAGCCTTTATCCACAAGGTTACGAATCACGAAGCGTTTATTGAGAACGCTCGGTGATGTTGCACTGCATGGTGTGAGGCTACAGAAACAATAACCAAGTCCTCGTCATCTTCTTCCGCGATGGCTTCTCTTTATCGCTCCGATACGCCATTACAATATCTGATACACTCTCTTTCACACGTCGCTCTTTGTTGGTGGGGTAAAAGCATCTTGCTATCTGCGAGCGAGCGGAGATATGATATATTACTCCATGACTTGCTACAAGAGATTAATTCGTCGACGAAGGAGTTAAATCATGGCACCAAAAGTTGGCACAGGTGCCAAATTTTTGAGGCAATGGGTAAAGCGTCCAAACAGCAGGGAAGAATACAGGCCGCGCTAACATGGGGCAGCAGCCTACATAGATATGTATTTTCTTTTGTTTCATTTTAGTGTGTGATGGCTTGCTTTCGGACTACAGCAGCTTCCACATGTGCAAACAGTGCTTCGCCTCTAACAACGTCGGGTGCGAGAGCACCGACCGGAAAAGCTGCTGGAATTATGGGTGGAGCAAGGCAATAACGCCGACGTACAAATGTCATGCCTTGGTGGAGCGAGCGAGAGGCCAGTGGGCCGTACAACGCCTGCACGCGTTCGTGGCACAAGCAACAAACCTCTAGCTTCTACTTTGCTAAAGCGCATAAAGGTAGTGCGTGCATTAGCGCAGGCTTAGGTTATCTGGATACTGAGGAGCCCACACCGTGCCGTTTCTGTACTTACCTGACTGACGACACCTTTAAAAGACAATAGCCTTTCTTGGAACACTTCTTAAATTATTTATGTTTGACCAAGATTACATGGCGTGAGTTCTCCACACAATAAGGTTACTTATTCAATTGGCACTCATTTGCAATGACGAAGGTTCCACACAGCCACACGAAGTATTTCATTTCGCAAACAGTATTTGTAAACATTTGTAATAATTGTTTCAATGTTTGTAAGCATTGAGAGGGTCTGTTCACTCATTTTATCGCGCAAAACATCTAATAAACGTTATGCAACAGCATCGTGTTTTGATGACATTCTCGGTGAAACGTTCAGATAAGGGGAAAACGTTTTGATCATGCGTATGTCAAGAAGCAGCGTTTCTTGAGACTTTGTTCACATTGTCTTTGCACAGAAATAATGTGCGCTCTGCTCAGGTATATGTGCGGCTTCCACAATAGTTCAATTATGACAAAAGTGATAGTCGTATCGACGGGGATTTGCCACTAGGTGTGAACGTCGGTGTATCTATGTCAAATGGTGACATAGCTGGCCAACACTAATGCACACTGTAGAAGCTGTCATACATCACTGCACAATAGCTACTACTTTTGTGAAGACTAATTTCACTTTCGTGATACGCTGATTCTTATGACAGGTAATCGGACATTTCTTCAAATGTTCGCATGTTTCATTGCATTAGAATATGTGGCCTATATTAAACAGCTTGTTTACTGCGATAACATATATATGCAGGGTCTAAGCTAGATTTTGCCGCTTGCGTCGTCGTCACACACCGCATATGTATACTTGTCTATATATATGAAACGCAATAAAGGAAAATATTGCAGAAAAAACTCAGGCGCGCAATCGTTCATGGGACATCTAAAACGTGAGCGCGAGGCCTAAAACACTGAGTCATGGAAAGGCACGTCCTTTAGCTTTCAAACGGCCACCTACCGCTGTTGACAGGCATTTCAGGGGGAACTGTTATTTTTTCAGCATTACCTGCAAAATGGCGCAATGAGCGCACGTCGCCACACCGTTGCGACGTGGCAGAGCGTGCTCTCTCCCCACGTGCTTTCCCCCGCGGAGAGGAGGGGGATAGGCGCTCGCTTGTGCGCCCTTATCTCGCGGTGGGAAAAATCATACATCTACGCTGGCCTTGAGATTTCACCGAAACCATTATGTTGCGCAAAGGTCACTTTAATCGTTGCACAGTCTCTGTTTGTGAAATTGGTGCGTTTTGCAGACACAGCGAACTAATAACTGAAATGCTTATTCGCCTTCATCTGTACTTCGAGACGCACCATAGACGCCACCGGGAGTGGCCGCGTTTTGCAAGCGCTCCAGCAAAACTTCTGTTTCTGACTGCTTAAGTCATTCAATGGCAACTTGAACAAATGTGTAGCTTTCTACGGAATCGACCACATCATATGAAGCGATTTCAAGTGAGTGCTTCGCAGTTCGCATCCTGGAAGATTGACTTTTTGGCAGCATTTGAGTACTTCAGTGGGCCTACCTGCTAGGCTTACCAACATGGTAATCCACGAAGCAGAAGGAGAGGAGCTTCCCTCCACCGAAGCTCTCAAAAATGATAAAAGTAGGTGGCGTCAAGTGTATGCCAGGGTCAGAAAGCCCGCTTCACCACGAAGAATTCCACGCCTGCCATCAACACTTCGCAAGAACAGTCACAGAAAGCTCTCCCACTGACTCGTCGCATTGCCCCCAGACCCCCTCTACTTCCAGCGGACGACTACAAAATAATCCTGCAAATACGTGGAGGCCTCAGCCGTGCTGACACTTCACTTTCGATGCTCATACATGCCGTCCTAAAAGCGGGAGCACTCACAAGGTCCCTACATGACCAATACCGCATTAACTCTGTAAGCAACTTTCTGCTCATAAGCACACTGGGCTCGCAACGCACAGAAGCATACCACCGTATCAAATCCATCAAGATGGAAGAACGCAGCTTTGTAGTTGTCCCCAATATTTCCGATTCATTGAATACCTGCTGAGGGGTCATCCGTATTATTCTTATAGAACCCACTCCTGAAACCATCTTGTCAAGTCTATTGGACTACGACAGACTAGGCCTCATCCTGACCGGGCGTCGCCTGGGTTCCACAAAGTCCATCTTGGTCAGCTTCAGAGATACGCGCGTGCCTTTCTACATAAGCTATCAGGTTGTATCCCCTGATGCGTACCGAATCGTCATAAGACGGAAGCATGTAAAATTCTCCTGCAAACTTGGTCACAGACTAGATGTATGCCCAGGCGCCCCTCAGTCTTTTTGTCCAATGTGTGGCATTCCGAACCCACTCCTTGATAACGAATGTGAACCTAAATGTGTGGTGTGCAACAGTGACCACCCCACCGGCTCGTCCCAGTGCCCACAGCTGTACAAGCCCAAACCAAAGCACGCACCCTCAACTTTCGAGCAAGATGCATCTCCATCCCTCGACCCAACCACATCTTCCAAAAACGCCCTTAGAGGACGCTCACCCAGTATCACAAGACAACAAAGCCGAAAAAATAGCAGCATATCCACGGAGTGAATGATGGAGAGTGGGGCGAAGCATCAGTCCATCCATTCGTTCTTGCTTCCGTCCGTTCATGCGTTCGTCTGTGTGGGCTTCCGTGCGTCGATTCGCCTGTCCGCGCGTGCGTCTGTTTGTGCGTCCGCACGTCCATCTGTGCGTCCATCCCTGCGTTCGTCCATGCATCCGCCCCTGCGTCCGCCCATGCATCCATCCGTCGGTGCAGCCATCCGTGAGTCCGTCCATGCATCTGTCTGTGTGTCCATTCGTTCATCTATTCAACACTCCAAGTGCCACCATCTCGCATCTTTTCATCATATATTCCCGATTAGAGTTACTGTATATGCTACCTTTAGGTAGCAGAGTTGCGCCACTGTTTTCCGAGCGCCGTTCACTCCGCCTGCATGAGTTCAGGGCTCCTATTCTCCGAGCGCCGTCACGTGGTCGTAAGTGGTCCAACTGCACTGCGGAGAAGCCAATGCTACGATGATTCCGGGCAGATCAAGCTTGGTTGACATCGGCTGTTGTTATTCTCGCCGCACTTCTTCGGTACTGTAGTCATGTTGGTCGAGAGAAGCGTGGTATCAAGTGCATTTTGTGGTAATTTGTACTACTTTTAGCCCATGTGATCAGGCGCGCGTCAGACATATGCAGTGATTACGTTATATCTTCAGAGTTGGTCAGCGTGTGTCGGCTCCGTACGTGCTAATTGGTCTGACTGGTATAGCACTACAAATAAACGGATAATGATTTAAAATATACCTATTCAAATCGACAAGGTGTTGCGGCTAGCGCGTGAATTACGTGAATTCAATGTAGCTTTCAAACCTTACGCGGAAAGAATTTTGGGCGCGACAGGGCTGTTGAACGACGATTCACGTCAGCTGTCGTAAGCCGCGATTGTAATAAGAGCGTATATTCGAGAGCCGCGCGTAATATGGGCGTCGCACGGGTAAACTCGATCGCTATCCAGCTCGATTTAGTTGAAGGCAATAAAACTACACCTGGCTCCCTCACACAGTTAACGAATGAGTCAAACACGATGGAAAAAAAAAACATCTCTAACTAGTTCGATAGCGATAAAAAGTGCAAAAATAATTTAATATTTGTAAATGGAAAAAACAGTGTAAAAGAAGACGTAGCTAGTGTAACCAACCATAAATATAAAGCTAGTATAAACCAACCATCTTACTAGTTCAACGAGCCAACGCACTTTGTTTTATAATTACATACCAAGAACGTAAGCATCAAATCAAGGATTCTAGGCGTTACCGGAGCAACCGAGTTTTACTCATACCTTTGAAAAATAGAAAGAAAGTGAAAAAATAAATAAAGCCACGCTAATACTGTAGTCCCTCAATATTGAGAGACAATATAGCACTCTGAAGCGCGAGCGTTGCTCCCACGTGGGTGCGAGTGGCTTACACGCAAGACATTTGAACCCAAGATGGCGCACCTTGGCGCAGCTCTGCTACCTAAAGGTAGCATATACAGTAACTCTATTCCCGATATAGAAGCACCGCCATCCAGCGGACATTCCAAGGACTAAACGAGAGATGGCACACGCACACTTTCTTACGGCTTGCGCTTCGTGTCTACTTCCCACCTTTAACCAGCTCGACTTCAAGGTATGTAATAGTTCACTGTATTTATGGCACTGCGGCCCAACGCTTGCTAAACCTTTTAAAGCCAAATAAACCTAGCGAAAATGGCTTCTCGTAACCGCACTGGACTTTGCGTATGGCAATGGAACTGCAGATGGTTTGGCCAAAAAAAAGCAAACCTCCTGCAGTACATCAAATTATAAACTACACCTTCCCCAATCATTGCGTTACAAGAAACAAATGGTGTAGTGCAGCTGCAAAGCTATAGAACACATCGAAACCCGGCTGATACCAAACAAAACACATCAGTATTAACTCAGAAGACCTTAATGTTACCTATTCAAAATTTGCTGACATCGACATTGAGCACGATTTTCTCTAAATACTACCTGATAAACTCAACTCGCCATTCTTATACGTTCTCTACGTATATAATAGACTACAAGAGAAAAGCTACCACTCCAATTCCCTATTCGCCCGAGCTACATCCTCGGCAGGCAAACACACCCTCCTCATAGTGGAGGATTTGAACGCCCCCCTTCTAGCGTAGAATTACACCGCATATACACCGAAAGGTAGAGCCCTCCTGATGCATATTCAGGCACATCGTTTTACACTGCACAACGACCCGGAGGAACCTACTTCTTTGGGGAATAGTGTGAACAAAGATACATCCTCCGATCTTACCCTCAATCCCAATGCTCCCACAATGGTTTGGACCAACAGCCAAACTAATCTTGGCAGTGAAAATTACATTATTAGCATTACTTTACAACTAAAATACAGCCTTATTGCACCCAAACCAATGATGCTCACAAAATGGGACGATTTTAGAGACACCCGCAATAGCACCGCTCCCTCACGTATTGCAGACCGTACTGAGGGGACTCAATAGTTTTAAAGAGATGTTGAAATTCACATGAGAACTCTATCCCCTGACACCCCGATAACTACTCTCGACTTCAAGCTTCTCCATATGTGGGCAGCAAAACAGCCACTTCTGCGACGGTGGAAACACCAGCGCCACAACAGCAAACTCCACATTAGGATAGCGAAGCTAGACCAACAAAAATCGAGCGATACGGGACTCAATGGGCGACACAACAATGGAGTCAGTTTTGTGAAGGAATGTATTATCACCTCCGTAATGAACGAACTTGAAACTTTTTGGACATCAGCTAGACACCAGTACTTCTCGCGCACGACACTGTCACGCTATCACTAAACTGTTACACGGGCAGTGACCATTTAGGACAGCTCTTTGATAACCTCCGCCTGTAGCATTTACCTCAATTACGAAAAGATTCTATACCATCTTACACAGGAAAACCTAATGAGTCATGAGATGCACCGATAACGGAGGCAGAAGTTAGGCATGCCCTCGCAACAATCCGCATCACGTCGGCTTCAGACCCCGACTGCGTTAACAACAAACTACGTAGAAATCTTGACCGTATTGTTAATAAAGCTTTGAGTGAGCTCTTTAACGAGTGTTTTGACAAGGGCATCCTTCCGCCTTTGTGTAAAGATGTCACAGTCATATTTATACCTAAACCGAACAAAGCTCCCTCAGTAGAACATCTGAAGCCCATTTCCTTAACATCGAGTCTCGGAAAGACTATGGAGCATGTTATGCTTGCAAGCCTCCAGATAAACGTGGAGGGTAATGGACTACTGCCTCCAAAAATGATTGGCTTTAGGGCCTCACTTTCGGTGCAAGGTGCGATGCTTCGCCTTCAACACGACATTATAACTCCTAACCAGAGCGAGGATACTCAGGCGATCCTTGGTCTGGACATACATGGAGCATTCAATAACGTAGCCCTCTCGGCTATATATGCTGGCCTCAACCACATTTCTATAATGTACTCTTACATCATAAGCTTCCTCACAGACCACACAGCTACTTTAACATTACGTTCATAACATTCCTCACTCTATACACTAGGCAGCTTCGTGACGCCTCAAGGGTCACTGCTCTCTCCAATCCTTTTAGTCTGGATATGCTACCTATACCCAACGCTCTTCAACGTATCCCTGATTTGAACTTCTCCATCTATGCCAACGATATCACCCTATGGGTGAAAGGAAGCTCAGATAGACACATTCAAGACACCCTAGCAAACAGCTGTAGATAAAATAGCAGCACTAACATCTGACGAATCTCTATTGCACACTGAGTAAATCAGAGTTACTCCTTCTAACAACTCATCGTCAGAACGAACATGTCCAATATTCAAAGTTCACATAAATGGATGCCTCATTCCTAGAGTATCACGCATTCGTGTGCTAGGTTTATATATCCAAAACAAGCAACTTAATACGCACACTCGAAGCTTTACGCAATACTGTTGGAAACACCCTAAGAATAATAGGAACAATCTCAGGGAAAAATGGAGTTCTCGAAAAGTCAGAGATACTTCGTGTAATACAAGCTTTCGTGGTTAGTAAAATCAAATATACTCTCCCTTACTTTCACCTTAAATTAGCATAGGAGGAATTGGTCAACACCCTCCTCTGTAGAGTTTACAAATACGCGCTAGGCATTGCAATCAATACCTCTAACGCATAACTCCACCAGACAGGAGTCATAAATACCCTGTGTGAAATCCGTGAAGCCCATTTACCAGCTCAATACGCAAGGCTCGTGACAACTAGGGCAGGCCGCCACATTTCATATCATCAACTGCCCTTTCAATTCTTAAGACATCCCACGCAAGACGTTGTTCTCATATGGACACCCGGGCATGCGGGGTTCAGTGGCAATGAGGTGGCTCACACCCGTGCGCGAGGAATGATCGGATGAACGCAAGCCTCTGATGGTGCCTTAGACTACGCGACTTTTTTCAGCGCGAGGAATCGTATTTTGACGTTCCACGACATAAAAAATCACTACTGCCTACAGCGCACTATATACCCCCCTCACACCATGGAGCTTCGCGCTACCATGAAATACTATGGCGCCAGTTACCGACGCGTACGTTTCCTTCCCCATCTTTTTGCCATCTTATACGCCCTGAAATATACCCCTCCCTTTTGTGCACTTTCTGTCAACAAAGAGCAAACGTAGACCGTGTACTGTAGGAATGTACGCGCAACCCACCACCCAATTCTCTACACATTAATAGTAAGAAGCCGTGGGAGGCTGCTATGTGCAGCTCAGCGCCTGATGTTCAGGACCAGATCTTGTACTGGGCTGAGAGGGCAACGGAGACCTACGCTGGGTAGGCTCCTCTGACACTCCACCACCTCAGATTTGGGTGCACGTTAAAGAACCCCAGGTGGTCAAAATTTCCGGAGCCCTCCTATACGGCGTCTCTCATAATCAAATGGTGGTTTTGGGACGTTAAACCACACAAATCAATCAACACTCCACCACCACACCTTTCCCTCTTGGGATAAATAAAGTTTTTCTCCTCCTTTACCTCATCTGTACCTGTGATGACGTTTCGTTCGTCATTTGTGCGTGAAAACGCGGGGCACGTTTCGATCTACTTGCCATTCTGTGCGTGACCTGTCAATTTGTTGCTATCGCATTCATTGCTTCGCCTTTGCGACAAAGCTGTAACTTTTTCCTGTGGCAACTTTCTTGGAATTCAAAAGTAAGTCTATTGTTATGAGCTACTAAAGGTAGCCCGTCCTAGTAAGAAACCAACGCATCATTTTGTTTGGCCTCATCTATGTGGGCAAAGGACATCCTAGATTGCTCACCTCTTTTTATCACCGTTACTGAATGTCTTTACAATTGCGACGCTGCAAACGTTATTTACGAATATTTCTTTTTTTTCATGTATGCAGCTGTAAACGGACCGGGAATTCTCTGTGCAAATCGTAACTTGAACCCATCACTATGTGACGGCTGCCCAGAGTGGGTTGTCAAACAGTCGACACATAACCTTGGTGAGACATATTCTGATATTTTTTGCGATAAATATTTTTTGCGATACTATGAAAACATTGCCATCAAATCACAATGCCAATTTTTTATCTAGGTTTCTGCGCGCCCTCGCACTTTGGTGTATGTGTGTTGTATAGATGCGAAAGCTGTAAAATAGTGTTTCAATGCAAAGGTGGTGCAAAAGAGGTTGTTAATTGTCATACCAGTCATGCGAAAATCAAAACGCGGCTTATTATTAGCATTTTATAAAATCGGAGTTTTGCGGAAATGCGCAATTTCTGATGGCAACCTGGTTTGTTATCCGGCAGGTCACTTTTAGTTCGCCAATGCAAACAATTGAAATGAAGCTCTCACTGCAATTTACTGCATTAAAATTCTTCTTTCATCTATGGTAGAACACATTATTATGCCTCAGCAAGAGGATGTGACCTTGTTTTTTTAGATGTGTTTGAACCGCAGCCACAGTAAATAAATAGTACTCTTTCTTACTTTTCTTGCTTTTTCAAGGATGATAGTTATTCTTGGGGACCTTCGGAAAAAATTTGGCCTGTCTGCTTGCCTGCCTGCCTGCCTGTGTGTCTGTCTGTCTGTCCACTCCTAACGGCACCAGGTACTTAAAACAGCCGACCCCATCCGCAGCACCCACTAATGTTGCTCAAGATTTAGCGTTCTTACTTGTGCAGTTGGCAATTAAAAAGCCACTATTGCGCATATCTGGGGCACCATAACAGCAAGTATATATTCTGCATGTGCGCCTGTTACTAGTAACGACATACATAAGTAATTGGACCATAGCGCTTATCACGTTGCGCTGACCTTGTAGTGCTTGCACGAAAAGGCGAGTGTTTCCAACGCTTTGCCAATTTGTTTGGAATGCTGCAGCTTGGAGCTAGAATGGCTTTCATTATTGCAGCTGCCTTCAACACTTCAGTGTTTTGGCGTGCACGAAAAAAGCGCCGCCATATCCACGAAGTCTATGATGATGAGTAGGTGAAGCTCTGGAGGTAAACCTGGTAAACCATGAATTCTCCGTCTATTTTCCCTTTTCGATTTTATTACAACGCTCTTCCAAGAGTACGTCACCGCACTGATTCGAACGATTGCCTTCCACCAATGACACACCCCTTATGTTACATCATTCCTATTTTATAACATCTCGCATCTTTCATCATCAACTACAAGTACTGCCGTCTAGTTTATAACATCTTGCACCTTTTCATCATACGTTTCATCATGAAGTACCACCATCCAGTGAACACTGCAAGAACTAAACGAGAGGTGGCAGACAGTTTGATCTCCTTCAAAGTATTTACGAGTGCACGAGGGGTGTACATTGGGAGATGATTTATACTCCAACTAAAGGTTTGAAGAAAGTGCTGTCTAAATCATCTCCCAGTTTCAGAGTCGGAACATCTCCCAGTTTCATACCGAACCACACAGACTTCTCTCGAATGTTTACATTCAGGGTTGTGCATTGTTTTACGAGAAGTAGGACATCTCTCGTAATCTAATATTATTCTTTTCGTTTCTTGTCGCCATGCAGATAAACTCATTGATGAAAACGAACCAATTAAATATCCGGTAAGTTTTCTTACAATTGTTTTTGGGATAATGAGAAAACTGGTTGATTTATATGTGGGGTTCAACGTCCCAAAACCACCATATGATTAGAAGATAAGCTTTAATGGAGAGCTCCGGAAATTTCGACCACCTGGGGTTCTTTAACGTGCGCCCAAATCTGAGCACACGGGCCTACAACATTTCCGCCGCCATCGGACAAGCAGCCGTCGCAGCCGGGATTCGATCCCGCTACCTGTGGGTCAGCAGCCGAGTACCTTAGCCACTACACCACCGCGGCGGGGCTAACGAGAAAACTCAACCATGTTTCACATCAACAGGGAAACTCGGTGAAATTCGAGAGAGAGAGTTTATATGGAAAGTCCCGGTACCAGCATAAGCTGTAGGCATAGTTTGAGCAGGGCACCTCTATGGGCTGCTTCAGTTTCGAAAATGGTATTGAAGGCGTCACATGCTTTCTACATGATACAAGTGCTAGTTGGTAGTCCTCAGTTTGCGCTATAACAATAATCTTCCTACACCGACGTGGATTTTGTCACCGGCTCTCTAGGGCTGGCATTGTGAAGTAAATAGTTATTGAAATTCAACATCATTAGTCATCGACTACTATAATTGTCAAAAGTATGCTTGGCGACAGCCTTGTACTAAAAACAATGACGGGGCTGGTACGACTTTGTAAATGTATGGGGAAAACTTGCCACCTTCTCAAGTGATCAGCCGGGTGGCCACCCCTTGATTTGACCCCTTCATGCCGGGGGCATTGAAGAGAGGTGCACTAAACGTCAGACGCACAATGTCCTCATCGTCAACAACTCTATGAATGTGGCACTGTCCAAGCGCGACTACGAGCATAGTGCCTTCATGTACGATGTGATGAGACTGTAAGCGAACGTTGATACACTTGAATCAACCCAAAACAAGATACGAATTGCAGTGCAAAAGACAGGAGAGACTGTAGAAAAAAGGCCGTCACCGCCGGCAACCTTCAAGCCGACGCCTAGCCTAGCGTCGGAGCCACAGCCCCAATACTACGAAAACACAACTATGGGAAACTTGTCCAATATACTCGATATTGTAACACAATGCACCAGAGATTTCAAAGCACTTGCCTGCTCCCCCGCCCCCCCCCAAAAAAAAACAATTTATCGGCTGCTTGTGAGGCCCTTTCCACCATTTAGTGAGTATCGTTAAAGTCCGTGCATTTACAGCCACTCAGGAGCACTCGAAATTGCAGGATCAGGCAGTGATGACGTTTACTGTTGCTGCATTAAAAGTAAGTAAACTTATATTCTAGCTTGGATGTGCCAGACCACATTTAGGCACTAATTTCAGTTTGTAGGAGGTTGAAGCGCACAAATAATGCATCTATGACGAAAAAATGTTTTAGCTTTTCTGGCAATGTACAGAACAATGGACATTGTCGCAATTAACAAATATACTCGAAAGTACACACGTGCTCGCTTTTGACGCTCTACAGTGAGCAATATGTTTTTCGCTTCAGCTTTTGTCTTCATTAGACGTAAACATTAAGTGTTTTATTTCTAAGTTACAAGGCCCGTGTGAGTAATGCCTGGACTAAGAAACATTTGCTTGTCCTTAATATTTGCGTTTATGAGTTAAACACGATCACGATATTCTGTCATCAATGCATTCTGTGTAATGTGTAGGGGTAAATAAACCACGAGTAATTATGCGCGTGAAATGTATTCGAACTTGGTGTGCACCCGCTACGTGGCCTCAATAACGGTATATGCGCCGTAACATTTGTGCCTTTTGTAGCGGGCGGACTGCTTTAAACTAGGAGGTAGTACTAATCACCTGTTCTAACCTGCGGTGAAAAACTGCGCCTCTCAATTTTTTTATACACAGACCTTGCCTAGCTGATTTTCTTAATTTTTCGTTTTGTGGAGTCCTTGATACAACAGACCTGGCGTCTCTCATAATCATATAGTGGTTTTGGGAC